>NC_057794.1:279940504-280050486 GCF_018294505.1 Triticum aestivum | reverse complement strand
GGGATGGCAGTTGCGCGGAGGAGACGACGGGCGGAGGCGCGTGGGACTCGGCCAGCCGCCGCGGCGAAGGTGAGGGTAGGCACCGCGACGCGGCCGAGCACGGGAGTCGGGCGACGCGGGCAGGAGCACCCGGCCAGGCGCGTGAAGCAGGCCGTGATGGCAGCACCCGGCGCGCGGAGCAGGCGGCGAGGACCGACCAGCGTGGCAGGCAGGAGACGGCGCGTGCGGGAGGAGGTCGGGGGGGGGCGAAGACGAAGATCCGGGGCACAACCGGCCCATGATGACGCGGGCACATCGGCGGAGCCTCCGCCGACCACGAAGCAGCAGCCGGCTCGGGAGCCGCGCGAGTCTGCGCGCGAGGCCAGTAGAGAGAGGATGCGGCGGAGATGGCCTAGGAGCGGGCATGGAGGCGCGCCACGCGCGGGGGCGAGGGCAGCTCCGCGGGTGCTCGTGGGGATGACGCGGGTGCTAGTGATGCCGACCGCAGCCGCGCACATGCGGCCAGGCCAGAGTAGCAGCATATGAGTTAAGCAGCAAATGAAGCTCATGTTTGGGATAGTATGGGTAGTGTATTGACCAGGTTGACTGTTTGACTTAGCAGTTAGCTAGCTTGCATAGACGATATATGAAGAAGCAAACGCGTGCTTCGGCCGGAGCAAGGCACAATGCGGAGGGGAGTAGACGCGAGCGACGCGGCACGGCACGCACGGACGCGGCCGACCGAAGCGAGGCAACGCGCGCGTGGCGCGTGCGCGGACGGACAGCCGGCGTCACAACGATGGTGATGACGAGGGTGGCGAGGCCGACGACGAGGACGCGCCGTCCCGCGCGGCCGCTTCGGGGGCGGGTCGAAGTCGAGCCCCCGAGCGCTACCGGAGAGACGGCGCGACGCCGCAGTGGTGATGGCGAAGATGGTCCCGCCCGGACTGCGAAACCACCAGCAGCGCGGTAGCATAGTACCGCCCCACGGTGGGCGCCAAATATCGTGGTATTCTCACGGGGGATGCAAGACGACATATGCCACAAGGTGGCTTCGTGTGAGGGCAAGACTACTGCCGGAATATCCAGGGACGGGTATGCGAGTATCACGCGCTAGTTGACCCAGGTTCGGGGCTCTCCGGAGAGATAACACCCCTACTCCTGCATGTCTGAGTATATGTGGTATATCTGGTACAGAGTGCTCTTGAAGCTGTATCTGAGGTCAGTGCCATAGGCATCTGGCCTCGTATATGCATGTGGCATGGTGGCCGTTGCTCTTGGCCGAATGGGTGTGCTTGGGCATGCTTGCCCGTAGGAGTGGATGGATGGATTGTTAGCTAGCTAGCTAGCTTGTGTAGTGCGTGAGTGTGTGAGTCCCCCCCTGATGGATGGATGTGTGCCTATATATATAGGAGTTGGCATGGGTGGTAGTGGCTTTGGTTGTAAGCTACCTTGGGTAGCTTACAAGCTAAACTATGTAGGCATGGCTAGTGGCATGGTGCATGTCATGCTTGTCCCCTGAGGTACTTTATAAATTAGCGCCCAGGGGACACATTACACTGTAGATGACGTCGCGGTATGGTCGTCCCGTCGGTGTCTCGTCAGGCTGCAGTTGACTTTGGGCAGTCGGCCTGGCAGAGGAGTCGGCAGCCAGCAGTCGGCCTGGTGGAGGAGTCGGCATGCAGCAGTCGGCCTGGTGGAGGAGTCGGCAGCCAGCAGTCGGCCTGGTGGAGTAGTCGGCAGCCAGCAGTCGGCCTGGTGGAGGAGTGGGCAGCCAGCAGTCGGCAGCCAGCAGTCGGCCTAGTGGAGCAGTCGGCAGCCAGCAGTCGGCCTGGTGGAGCAGTCAGCAGCCAGCGATCGGCAATCAGCAGTCGGCCTGGTGGAGCAGTCAGCCGCTAACCAGGTAGTTGGACTAAGGGGCTTTGCTAGTCCTGATGTCTTGAATTCTTGTCTCGCCGTCTTTTGGGTATCCGTGTCCAATTACTCCGACATGATGATTTATCCTTCGTGATGCCGGACTCTTGTTCGGCTTGCCGAGATAATGATCCGAAGAAATTGAGCTCGGCTCAACAAAGTGACGACGTGTCTAGCGCAGGTCGGCAGCCGTGGAGCAATATTGACGGACTGGTTTGACACCAGCATGATGTTGAAAATTATGTTCAAAAGATTTTAAAGTTAATGGGATGTGTTCGGGAACAAAACACAATACCCCTTACAAAGCTTCCTTCAAAAGGAATGTCCGAAATCTCGTTCACAAAAAAGAAGAACTCGGGTCGGATTCGTTTTCGCGCAGAAAACAGATCCGAAAAGTGATGCACTAATCGAAAGGTTCCCAGAGTTTGGACGGTCAGATCGATCTGAAATTTTGAGAGGTGGTAGATATAGGAATTCCGCAGCCAATCAACGGTTGGATCTTCCAAAGGACGTCCGAGCTAGAAGCTGGACACCACGCCCTAAACTCATCCAGATTCCCGTCCAGATTTGACAGGGCTCCGATATATCGTGGATTGCCAGAGATTCCTCCATCGGAACTCGACGAAATTTTCCAGGGTTGTTGTAGACACAATTCCGCACAATTCCACCAAAGCGATCGTTAAAAAGACACCTGAGGAGGCGGTGGCGGCAGACACAAGTTTGCTGTCCAGAAAAACAGCACGGTCGCCCGAGGACAATGTTGACTTTAAGCGCTCGGGCTCCCTGGATGATTCCTCCATGATCTCGATAGAGATCGGAGTTGATGTTTATAAAGGCCCTCATCCGAACATGACGATCGGAGGTAGGGCGCAGTCCTTGGTCAAACCAAGGTGACCAGTCGAGCTGGTGACGAAGATGCCGAAGTCGCAGTTGATCTGCAGGCGAGCCATCGACCTTTTGCCGAACACACAGCGGAACTCTCAATGAAAGCACCAATGTCGGTGTCAAAACCGGCGGATCTCGGTTAGGGGGTCCCGAACTATGCGTCTAAGGCGAATGGTAACAGAAGGCGGGGAACACGATGTTTTACCCAGGTTCGGGCCCTCTTGATGGAGGTAAAACCCTACGTCCTGCTTGATTAATATTGATGATATGGATAGTACAAGAATAGATCTACCACGAGATTAGAGAGGCTAAACCCTAGAAGGTAGCCTATGGTATGATTGTATGTTGTATATGTTCTATCAACTAGCCTGGCCTCGGTTTATATAATGCACCAGAGGCCTAGGATAACAAGAGTCCTAGCCGAATACGCCGGTGGGGAGGAGTCCTTGTCTTGATCGCCAAGTCTTGTGGAATCTTCCTTGTATGCGGCAGCTGTCCGAACTGGCCCATGAGTATACGGCCATGGGGGTCCTCGGCCCAATCTAACAGATTGGGAGATTACGTGGTGAGTACCCCCTAGTCCAGGACACCGTCACCAGGCCCAGAGGCTCACTGCACGGGCTCCCTGCTACTAAAGGTTATATTCGGCTTCCCCGATAACTTCCGTAGCGAACATTTAACTTTCCACATTGCTCCGTTCCAAAGTGGTTATCAAGCACTACTTGGACGCAAAGCTTTTGCTTGCTTTAATGCAATACCGCATTACGCTCCCCTCACGCTCAAGATGCCTGGTCCACGTGGCATCATTATAGTGAACGGAAATATTGAGCGATCTTTGCGCGCCGAAAAGAATGTGACTGCCTTAGCAGCCGCACACTAAAAACGGCCTCACCAACTAAAGCATTCGATAGGTCGTCAAGACCACAGACACAGTTAGACGAGTCCGGCGCAGCTATATGTAACTCATACCGGATTGAGGGCCACACCCCTATTACAAATACAAGGGTCTCAACGCGCGCAGACAAGTGGCAAATTTTTTACTCATTTTTAATTATACATGGTTTCTTTAAAAAACTATCTTTTTGCATAACTTTTTCACCTAAGTTCCTCTCTTTTACAGATGACCATCGTGTTACACCCGTCCAAGATACGTTACAACGGAGACATAGGCACAGACGTGCAGCAGGGACCCGTTCCAAGGATTCATTTTAGATTAAGACCCTGCGTAAACCTTTTTTACTGTCTCTTGTTGATACACACCCCTCGGATTCTCAGCACAATTAAGAAGGATGCTGACGTCTTGGCATGTGGCCATGTCAGAATAATGCACGCACCTGGACACAAAGGGCTTCTTACAAAGGGCACTATTTAGGCCCGGTTTATACCATAAAGTCTGAATACCTTAGGGAGTGTTCGGCGTCGCGAGTTTGGCCTTATATGCATCAGCTCTGAATCATTGTCTTTGGTCAAATGTTGGGTTTGCCCGGCTCCTGTGTTTTGGTGCCTTACATTCCACTTTATCGGCTAAGGCAGCACCAGGAGAACTACTGCGATTGTGCCCTAGTTCATCCGGACGAGCACCTCAGTAGAGAAAGCCGAAAACTGACTGTCATGATATAGCGTGAGACTGGTCAACCACTCGATGACCTATCGGAATGTTAGAATTCCTCCGCCTTAACGAAGGACCGTTTCTGGCCAGGCGTGTATGCACCCCGAGATCGGGAGAGTGCGGAGCCACCAGGGGCTATCTAGTTGCCCCACTGTCAAACTCCTATGGCTAAGTGAAAGTGTTAAAGCATTATAGTCCGGTTGCCTCGTTCGCTGCACTATCACCTCCTTAATAGGACCAAGACGTTGGGTTAAGTGTGAACACGCATTTTTTGCGAGCACCTCCGCATTATATGCGTAGGGGTTGAAGCCGACGACTGCAATCTTTCAGGTTATATACATATATACATAAACGGCCGCACAGGAGGCATCATATTACTTTACGGCAAAAGTAGAAATACAGCCTTACTATATTTCATAAAAACATTGTGTTTACAATGGGAATACATGTCACTCAAACATAATATTCTTCGAGCACCGGGACTCTATCAAACGAGCACCCTCAAGAACCTCTTCAAAATAGTGCTCGGCAGCTACTCGGCCTATGGCCGAACCTTGCGCCGCAACAGTGGTAGCATCCATCTCCGCCCATTATGCCTTGACACGGGCAAAGGCCATCCGCGAGCCTTCTATGCACGCCGACCTCTTCATCGCGTTGATGCGCGGCACCGCACCAAGGAACTACTGCACTAAGCTGAAATAGCTGTTCGGCTTCGGCTTCTCCGGCCACAAATGATCTACAACAGACCTCATGGCCAGTCCGGACAACCTATTAAGTTCGGCCCATTCGGCTAGCTGATCAGTCAAGGGAAGCGGATGCTCTGGAACGTTAAATTGCGACCAGAACAACTTGTCTACTTCACGATCTGACTGATCTCGGAAGTATTCAACCGCATCGACAGCGCTTGCTGCCAAGTCCATATATGCGTCTGCCGAACTCCACAGCCGATCTAGAGGGGCATACCACGGATCTCCGAACTTCCTCTGCAGCAGAAAGGGCTTCCCAGCCGCAATATCCCTGGCTTCGCGCAGGTCCTCCTTCTTCGCCCTCATAGCAGAGCGAGTGTCTTTGGTCGCCATCGTGGCCTTCTCAAGGTCCGCTGCCTTCACTCGGTTCTCTTCTTCAAGGAACTAGCAACGGTCGGCAGTGCCTTCTAATTCTACGGCCATCTTGGCCATCTTTTCTTTGCTTTCGCGATGGGCGGCCTTCTCGGCTCTTAACTCTTCGGCCGCCTTCAAAGCAGCCGCATTACTAACCCTCGCTTGTTCCTTGGCTCGGGCGAGTTCCACCTGAAGGGTCTCTGAGGGAGTCCTAGATTAGGGGGTGTCCGGATGGCCGGACTATACCTTCAGTCGGACTCCTGGACTATGAAGATATAATATTGAAGACTTCGTCCCGTGTCCGAAAGGGACTTTCCTTGGAGTGGAGGGCAAGCTTGGCGATACGGATATGTAGATATCCTACCATTGTAACCGACTCTATGTAACCCTAACCCTCTCCGGTGTCTACATAAACCGGAGGGTTTTAGTCCGTAGAACAACATATAGAACAACAATCATACCATAGGCTAGCTTCTAGGGTTTAGCCTCTCCGATCTCGTGGTAGATCTAGTCTTGTACTACCCATATCATCAATATTAATCAAGTAGGACGTAGGGTTTTACCTCCATCAAGAGGGCCCGAACCTGGGTAAAACTTCGTGTCCCTTGCCTCCTGTTACCATCCGGCCTAGATGCACAGTCCGGGACCCCCTACCCGAGATCCGCCGGTTTTGACACCGACATTGGTGCTTTCATTGAGAGTTACTCTATGTCATCGCCATCAGGAAGGATGCCTCGCCCCGTCTTTAAAGACGGCACCGTTGCTAAGGGAGCTTTCGCTGTCGGCCAAACCCTCCGGCTAGGTGGTTTTCTTATGACCGCCTGTTTGGCTTCTGCGCCGACGATGACCTCTCGAGCCATCGAAAACATTCTTCATGTCAGCTCGGAACTCGCTGAGCAGTTAGATCCAATGGAGCTCTCCTCCATAAATGAGCTCTTGGATCGCATCGCCGCCCTGGGAGTCGCTACGGATTACGACCAGATTGGGCCTAAACCCGATCTGAGAGAGATTAACTCTCCCCAAGTCACCCATCACGTTGCCGTGGTAGAGGGACAGTGCGGCGACCCTTCATCTATCTTAAGGACTAGCTACGTCCGGATTCCCGATCCCTCCAAGCCGGATATCCGCGGAGGGGAGGATATCACTCAAGACCTGAACTTAGAGTCGGGCGACGGGCTGGATTCATTGGATAACATCCAGGAATCCAAATTTTCGAGTTCGGAAATTCCTCGGCCTCTGAGCCTCAGATTGGGTGAGTCTTTGGATTTAATTCCACCCACCCACCCGAACATAAGCGATCTATCCCAAATCAGGCAAGAGCCCGAAGAAACAGTACATCACTACTGGGCCAGATTCCTCCTGGTTAGGAACATGATAAAGGACTGCTGCGAGGAAGACGCAATCTCAATCTTCTGCAGTAATTTGCACGGACAAGGGAATCCTCAACGCCATAAGTCGTCGTGATATTACACGCTTCGCTGACTTGGTGTCCATTGTATGAAAGTACTGTGCGATGGAAAGCGCCTGGAAAACCAAAATAAAATTTTGGGATGATCCGGCCCTGAATACAAACCCAGTCCGAAATAAAAGGGTGCATCATCGCCAGACACCCGGGTCAAACACCAAAAAGCAAAAACCCTCTACAGGGCATGGAACCGTACTGGAAGGATGGCTTAATGGACCCTGTAAAATTCACAGTACAGAGGACGCCACACCAACTCACAGCCTTAGAGCATGTTGGATACTCCGGCAGGTGGCCAAAATTGGCGAAGATCTCCTAATTCCGGAGGCCACAGAAAGCCACCCTAGAGACACCAATACGGTATTAACAGTCTTCGAGACTTTCACATCAAATAATATGCGAAAAAGGACACTCCGCAGCCTTGCCGAAGTCTACCAAGTAGCAACAATAAACCCATGGAGTGACACGGCTATTACCTTTAACGCCAGTGATGAACCTAAATTCCGAACAGCCCGAGCACCAGCCGCATTGGTCCTCAGTCCAATAGTGGACGGCTTTCGTCTTACCAAGGTACTCATGGACGGCGGAAGCGGATTGAACCTCATTTATGAGGAAAACCTTCAAAAAATGGAAATAGACTGGAACCGCATTGAGCGAAGCATCACAACCTTTAGAGGAATAATCCCCAGTCGGGAAGCACGCTGTACAGGAAAAATCACACTAGATGTGGTGTTCGGCACGCCGGATAATTACAGGTCCGAAGAGGTCACGTTCCATGTGGCTCCGTTCAGCAGCGGTTATCACGCTCTGCTAGGGCGGGAAGCGTTTACAATCTTCCAAGCAATACCCCATTACGGGTACATGAAGCTCAAGATGCCCGGGCCTAATGGGATCATCACTCTCGCTAGTGATCCGGACATAGCACTCCGCGCCGAAAACAAGACAGTCGCACTGGCCCTCGAGGCACTATCTGAAGCCCTAGCGGCTGAGGAACTGACTGCGCTGCGCTCCATGGTGAATAGGGACGATGTGGTACTCGACAAAAGATCCAAGTCCACCTTCTTTAAACCGACGGACGAAATAGTCAAATTCCAGGTCCATCCAAAGGACCCCAATAAAACATCTTCCATCGGGGCACAGTTAAACCCTGATGTAGACGCCACACTGCGAAAGTTCCTACGAGAGAACTGGGACATTTTCGCCTGGCACCCTTCAGACATGCCAGGAATCCCACGCAGGCTGGCCGAGCACAGCTTAAATATCCTAAAAGGATTCAAACCTGTCAAACAAGATCTTCAACGTTTTTCCGAACCTAAGAGACAGGCCATGGGAGAGGAGCTAGCAAAGCTATTGGAGGCCGGATTCATCAGAGATATAAAACATCCGGACTGGCTAGCAAACCTGGTGATGGTACCAAAGAAGGACAAATCCTGGCGCCGTTGATTTTAAATATCTTAACAAGGCTTGCCCAAAAGATCCCTTCCCCCTCCCCCGCATCGGTCAAATTATCGACGCTACCGCAGGACACGATTCGTTGTGTTTCCTCGACGCATATTCCGGCTACCATCAAATCAAGATGGCCGAATCAGACCAAGCCGCAACGGCATTTATCACACCATACGGCCCATTCTGCTTCAACACAATGCCCTTCAGGCTAAAAAACGCCGGCGCAACATATCAGCGCATGATTCAGACATGTCTGGCAAACCAGATCGGCAAAACAGTGGAGGCATATGTAGATGATGTGGTCGTCAAAACAAGACATGTCGAATCTCTAGTAGACGACTTAAGACTCACATTTGATAACCTCCGAACATACGACATCAAGCTCAACCCGGAAAAATGCGTTTTTGGTGTTCCAGCCGGAAAGCTCTTGGGCTTCATTGTATCCGGTAGAGGAATTGAAGCAAATCCAGCCAAGATCCGAGCTCTGTCACAATTGGATATCCCAAAGGACCTCAAACAAATACAAAAGTTAATCGGATGCATGGCGGCTCTAAGCCGCTTTATCTCCCGCTTGGGAGAAAAGGCCCTACCCCTTTACCGACTCCTTCGGCGCACCGAACACTTTGAATGGACGGATGCAGCCACGGCCGGACTCAACAAAATAAAAGCCATATTGGCAACAAAGCCAGTCCTGGTCGCGCCAAACATTGGCGAACCAATGCTATTGTACATTGCAGCAACACATCAGGTTGTAAGCGCAGTGCTCGTCGTCGAACGAGAAACGGACGGACACAAATTCCCCCTTCAAAAGCCGGTCTATTATGTGTCCATTTTCCACACTCCGTGCAAATCACGGTACCCACATTATCAAATGATTGCTTATGCGGTATTCATGGCATCCCGGAAGCTACGACACTACTTTCAAGAGTGTTCAATAACAGTAGCCTCGGAAGTACCACTTAACAATATTATAAACAACCCTGACGCAACAGGCCAGATTGCAAAATGGGCCATAGCGCTCCTCTCGTTCGACATAACTTATAAGCCACGGCGAGCCATCAAGTCGCAAGTTTTGGCCGACTTCGTCGCAGAATGGACGGAGGCCGAACTCCCTAAAGAGCACGGCACATATTCAAATTGGATCATGCATTTCGACGGCTCCAAGATGTTGGCCGGACTAGGGGCTGGCGCCGTTTTGACGTCCCCCACAGGACCACAGTTCAATACGTACTCCAGATTATGTACACAGACTCCAACAATGCAGCCGAATATGAGGCCCTTTTACATGGTCTCCGGATGGTAGTATCCATGGGCATTCAACACCTAGAGGTGCGCGGGGACTCGAACCTCGCAATATCCCAAATAAATGGAGACTTCGATGCCAAGGATCGAAAAATGGCAGCTTACCGCAACGCCGTCCTAAAAATGTCAGCTCGGTTCGAAGGGCTTGAATTTCACCATATAGCCCGGGAAAATAATCAGGCGGCAGATGTCCTGGCACGCATCAGCGCAAAACGCGATGTAGTCCCCCCCCCCCCAACATCTTCTTGGAAAGGTTGTTCAAGCCATCCGTAGTATGGGAAGGGGAGCCGAACAATAACAGCCCGGACCCAACCGCACTGCCCGACACCGAACATTCTGACACAATCGGAGGCTCTGCCAATGAAATAACACCTTCAGCCCACGTAATAATGGCCGTCATCGTCCTATGGACAGAACCATTCCTCGCCTACCTTACTAGGCAGGAACTCCCCGAGGACCAAAATGAGGCATGCTGCATAGTGCGGCGATCCAAAGCCTACAAAGTCCACGAGGGAGAGCTTTATAAGAAAAGCACTACCGGAGTCCTTCAAAGGTGCATCTCCGAAGAGGAAGGGCGGAACCTCCTGGCCGAAATTCATGCCGGACTCGGCGGTTATCACGCTGCAGCTCGGTCCCTTGTAAGCAAGGCCTTCCGTACAGGCTTTTATTGGCCGATGGCCCGGGCAGACGCCCAGGACTTAGTCCAACAATGCGTCGGTTGCCAGCTCTTTGCAAACCAAAGCCATATGCCACCCACCGCCCTCCAAACTATCCCCATCACTTGGCCCTTCGCGGTCTGGGGGCTTGACATGGTTGGACCCCTTAAAGGCGGAACCCACAAGCAAAAATACTTATTGGTCATGGTGGATAAGTTCACCAAATGGATAGAAGCCAAGCCTGTTAACACGGCCGAATCCGGACCGGTGATAGACTTTATATCCGGGGTTGTACACCGTTATGGCGTCCCCCACAGCATCATCACTGATAACGGCACAAACTTTACAGCCAACGAGGTAAAACTCTGGTGCAAAAACATGGGCATCAAGCTCGATTATGCTTCTGTCTATCACCCACAAACTAACAGCCAGGTCGAACGTGCAAATGGTCTTATCATGAGCGGCATCAAACCCAGATTAGTGCGGTCCCTCAAGGAATCTAACACGCACTGGGTAGAGGAGCTCGACTCCGTACTCTGGGGGCTGCGGACCACGCCGAATCGCACCACCGGATACACACCATTCTTTATGGTGTACGGCGCAGAAGTAGTTTTGCCTTGCGACATAATTCATGACTCACCTCGAGTGCGCATGTACGAAGAAAGAGAAGCCGAGCTCGATCGGTAGGACAGTTTGGACGCATTGGAGGAGGAGCGTGACGTGGCAAAAGCCCGTTCCGCATTCTATCAATAGCAGGCTCGAAGATACCAAAGCAGAGAAGTACGGGCCAAAAATTACAACGTTGGCGAATTAGTTCTACGCCTGCCGGACAAGAAAAAGGACAAACTCAAGCCCAAGTGGGAAGGTCCCTTCATAATTGACCAAGTCCTGACTGGTGGAGCGTACCACCTGTGAGGTGCATCGGATAACCGACTCGAGCCGAACCCATGGAACACAGCCCGTCTCCGAAGATTCTATGCCTAGCGCCGGACTCTGTGTTCGTCTCCTTCCTCTGTCCATTTTTATATACTATCTGTCTTACATTTTTCTCCTTCTCCCCTCCCTTTCTCTTATAGCCTTTAAAGGCTCATCAAATGACGTGCTATTCGCACTCATTAAACCTGGGGGCTTCTTTTAACAGAAGCTTATTTATACGGGCTTCATGCCCAACACATGTGTTACACTTCCGCATGTACCTTTTTTTCACCATTATATGCATCGATATGACTTAAGTTTTGGCCAAGCTGGGTTGCCTGGCTCCTGTGCTTACCCCTACGTTCCCGATTATTCGGCTAGGCGGTAAAGGGAGCACCTCTGCGATTGTTACTGCCGGATCAGCTGGATGTGTAACTCAGACTGGGTGAAGCCGAAAGCTAGCATTCTTAAGGGAATATTTGGTCGGTGACCTAAAAGATGATCACTTATTTATTTATGCGCCCCCAGATGCTTTTTCCCGCGTCTTTTTCGCAGAATGGGCATGCACTTTAGGGCATGCCTCCCAGGGAAAGGAACCCCTAATGGAACTATTCTCCCTGGAAGATGTTTCTTACTAACCATGTAATATAACATAACTAGTCGGGCACTTCTCTGTTCATGCACTAATGACCCCTACGCCTGGTCTCCATGCATTCCCCGGTTCTTATATAACCACATGGGAATTCGGACACACTCCGAGCCGTCAGGTCCCGAGGCTGAAGCGAAAAGGTCGGCCATGACAAATGATCTACAATCCGGCTAGAAGGCATTATAAATGTCAATTAAATTACATAGTCATTCTGACTGATTGTATTCCTCTTCAATACCATCTAACAGGCTGTCTAATTTACAGTCCTACTGGGAATACCTTGCGGCCAATTCTACTTGGCCGTATACTAAGCTTACAGGGATCTCCTTCCCATCGGGCCCCACAGGACCGACCTCGGCCATGTGGTTGGGGTCAGCCTTTGTGTACCGTCTCTTCACCATGGCCCAGGCCTCCCTAGCGCCTTGACGGCAGGCCGATATCTTCCACAATCGGAAGCGCCGCCGTGCTCCCTTTAGCTTCTCCGCAAGCTCTCCAAGACCTTCAGGCATGGAGATGGATGGCCACAAGGCCTGGGCGACGCCTCGCATCGCCTGCCGAACTCGCTCGAGCAGTTGCGAGAGCTCGGGAAGAAGGTCACCCGTAGAACCGGGCATCTCCTCTGCAGGACAACCTGTTAGCACACCTACAAATATTACTCTGTTAGTCGACTTCCCCGCCGAACTTTTTTTCAAAGGTTCGTTCAAGCACTTACTAAATATGCTGCGCCGAAGCCGCTGATTCTCCTTAACGGAGTCTGACAGCTGGGCACGAACATCTTTCAGGTTGACGCCCAGCTTGGTGTTGGCATCTTGGAGATCGTTCTTCTCCTGCCTCACCTTTGTCAGCACCTTCTCACCAGCCTTCAGCTGGCGTAGGAGGTGTTGCCTTTCTGGATTCAATTCGGCGCCATCTGCAATTTCATTTGTCAGATTCGCATCCACGCCGTGCTTCGCAAAATACTTATCTTTCGAAGTGTATATTACCAGAGGGGGTCTCCTTGGGCTCCCCTGCCGCGGCTAGTGCGGCCTCAAGTTGGGCTTTGCACTCTTCCAGCTCCTTGGACAGTAGGGAATTCTTTTCTGTAAGAACCTGCATAACAAATGATCCTTAAATCAGTTATTCTAACTGTTTCAAGTCTCGGGGGCTACTGGTATATATATATAATTACCAAAATTTTCTTACCCGTATGTCTTTTACATATTGCTCCGTGGCTTTGGCTAGACCATTTTGAGCGGCACGGAGGTACGCATCTCCCGAATTGAAGGCATCTAATGCCTCTTGGGAGAAACAAGCGTCGCGAAGAATTGTCCGGCGACGCCTGTGGTTCATGGCACTCTCCACCTCAGAATGGGTGGCAGACAACCTGTCCACATCCTCCGTCGGAGGGGCATCCGGTGCGCGCCTTGTGTTCGCCTCCGCCTCCGAACCAGGCTTTGGAACCTGGCTGGTGGAGGCGCGATTGGCAGCCTCTCCGGATATAGTCTGTCGAGGTCTCTTTGTCCTGAAGAGAGCACGAGTGTTAATATGCCTTGCAGGTATAACACCTGGGATAAGGGGGCACGCCATACCTTCGCGCTGACGCCTCGGTCCGAACTGCACCTCTTTTCTGCCCACGGGGCCCTGCGACCCCTCGTTGGCTTGTCGCCGCAGGTTCGGCCTCCCGTCTCAAAAACCTCCCCTGCAAAGCTCGGTTGTAATCAGGAAACTGAAAACATGAGAGGGCGGACCCCTGTTTGGGGTACTGGGACTTTGATCTCAGTTACCTGGGAGGCTGGGATTAGCCCTGGGTAATCGACCGTAATGGCCACCAAGGCGTTGTCCTTGCTCAATTGATGGAACACTCCATCAATCAGCTCCACAGATAAGTCCGGATCCTCTTGAGAGGCCGGGTCGAGGGACCGTCCTGGGTCCTCGGGTTGTGGAGGAGGGCTATTTATTTCTTTAACAGCCTGGCGCAGTTCCTGCGTTGAAGTCGTTAGACTGAATATTTAACAATGGGAATATAAAACGGATGGGCAAGTAAATGTGACCACTTACCCAGCTTGGGGGATTGTACATAGAAAATCCACCCTGTGGGTCGACGCGGAGAAATTCCTCCTCTTCTCCCTTGTACAAAGCGGACAAGGTCTTTGTTAGAGCCGCAGCTGAATCCGGCCCCTTACGGCTGTAGCGGGTGCCGTCGTCCTCCCCGTTGAAGTCCCACATGGGGTGGCCTGTATACTGTAGCGGCTGCACCCCTCGCATGATGCATGCGGCCATGACCCCGATCATGGTCAGTCCGGAATGAGCTAACAATCTTATCCGGCCCATCAGGTAACAAACGTCCTTGTCACTTTCCCTTTGAGGGCTCCGTGGACGCCAACTTAGGCGCTTCTTTAGTGGAGCACTGTTGAACTCAGGGAGGCCGATCCGGACAGGATCCGGCAGCGGGACGTCCTCTATGTAAAACCATTCCGAAGGCCAGTCCTCGGACACCTTCTTCGGGGTTCCGGATAGATATCCGGTCCCAGCGATGCGCCACACTTCGGCTCCGCCCACTTGATATATTGACCCCTTATGAGAACGGGGCACAAGGCAGAATAGCTCTTTCCACAGCCTGAAATGAGCCTCAACACCCAAGAACAGCTCGCAGAGGGCTACGAAGCCCGCGATATGCAATACGGAGGCAGACGTAAGATTGTGTAGCTGGAGGCCATAGAACTCCAGGAGCCCCCAAAGAAACGGATGGATTGGAAATCCGAGCCCTCTTATTAAATAAGAGACAAGGCATACCCGCTCTCCTTTGGAGGGATTAGGGGCACTCTCCGCTTGCTCTCCGCCATTATAGATGGCAAGACTGGCTCAAACCGGGACCATATAGGCCGGGGGGAGAAATCCCTTGGTCTGGAGCGTCACTAGCTCGCTATGCAGGATAGAGCATCTCTCCCAATATCCAGGCTGAGGGATGGAAGGGCGAAAGGAGGAGTTGCGACGGCTAACCATGGTGGAATGGACCTTTGTCGAATGCGCTCTGATGAACACTCGTGAAGGGGAGAAGGTGTGGTTTGGATCTAAATCCTCGTCCCCTTAAATGGGCGGCTCATTTACGCGGCTAGGGGTGTGGATGTAAAAACACTCAGACTTTTCATATTCATTTGACACGTGGGAGACGGCCATTATTTGGCGTAGAAGCCAAGGAGCACAACATTCACAAGAAACCGGACTTTATCCAACAGGTACACGGAATTTGGAGGAGAACCCGCCTTGCAATGCCGAAGACAATCTGCGCGCGGGACTCATCATCATTGAAGCCTGGTTCGGGGCTACTGAGGGAGTCCTGGATTAGGGGGTGTCCGGATGGCCGGACTATACCTTCAGCCGGACTCCTGGACTATGAAGATACAAGATCGAAGACTTCGTCCCGTGTCCGAAAGGGACTTTCCTTGGCGTGGAAGGCAAGCTTGGCGATACGGATATGTAGATCTCCTACCATTGTAACCGACTCTATGTAACCCTAACCCTCTCTGGTGTCTATATAAACCGGAGGGTTTTAGTCTGTAGAACAACATATAGAACAACAATCATACCATAGGCTAGCTTCTAGGGTTTAGCCTCTCCGATCTCGTGGTAGATCTACTCTTGTACTACCCATATCATCAATATTAATCAAGCAGGACGTAGGGTTTTACCTCCATCAAGAGGGCCCGAACCTGGGTAAAACTCCGTGTCCCTTGCCTCCTGTTACCATCCGGCCTAGACGCACAGTCCGGGACCCCCTACCTGAGATCCGCCGGTTTTGACACCGACAGTCTCCACGGTGGCAGCTCCGTCTGCAGTCACAACATATTAAAGATACTGGCATCATGCTGCTCTTATTATGTGACATTCACCAGAAAACATTACTTACCCTGTGATTCGTCAAGCCGCTTGTTAACAAGCTCGATGTCGGCGTCTGCCGCATCCAGTTGCCGCTTTAATTCGGCAAACTCACTAGTCCGGCTAGCCACCGGAGCTTCCACCACCTGCACATAAAGGCAGTCTGGTTATTGCCTGGGACTATGATCGTCTGTTCGCCGCCGTTCTCGATGACAACCAGAGTCTCAGGGGTTACTATCTACACAGGGCACACCTAACATGTGCGGTACTATCAAATATCATTTCATGTACCTCAAAGCCTGTCAATAGACTCATAAAGGCTTCATGTAATCCGCTTTCAGCGGACGAAATTCTTTCCATCACCATACCCATTAGCATACGGTGTTCTTCTGAGATGGCCGCTCGCTCCAAAAACTCCCTCAGAACGTTCGACTGCATACCAGACGGTGCTAGACTCTTTTGTTTGCTCTCTTCGAGAGCCGGACGCTGGGGACTTCGGGTGACTATGGGATTATCTTCTGGCCTCATCGGATCCGGAGAGGCCCTCCGTGACGACACTTCGGGGTCGCCCGCTTCTTGAGCGGAGGAGTCCGGGGGAGGCGTTTCGCTCTCCATCATCTCGAAAGAAGATCCCCCGAAGACGAGCTCAGCTGAGAAGGGCTAAGACCCGAACTGCATGATATATGCGGCGGTTATTTTCCTCAAAGGAAAGGTAGTATACCTTCACTATTAAAGTATTTTTTGAATCACTTACGACTCGTTGGAGGGCTGATCCCCCCACGGACTTTGTGCGGCAAGAGCACCCCCCGATGCAGGACCCTCTGTTGGAGACTTCTTCTCTCGTTTGGAGGCCTCGGCTTCCGGATCCTCAGAAGCAGTCCTCTTCCTCCCCCGGTTATCCTCCTTTATGGAGGCGCTCATTCCCTCGGTTGGAACTGGCAGCGATGGGGGCCCTCTTTCGCCCATATTATTCCCCATGTGTCTTCCTTCGAGGGCTCCGGGCAAGGTGCGAGCTCGAGCATCTTTTCCAGCACCGGATTTTCCAAACCCTCAGGGAGGGGGGCCAAACACCGAATCATCTTCGCTTTTGTTAGCCACTCCTGGTCAAAGAGCGATTTCTTAGAGATGATGTCATGATGAATAAAAGATGGTGTGTTCGGCTAGAGGATTACTTACTTGTTCGACGGCGCGGTTACTGCTCAGGCCCACATCCTCGGTTGTATCCGGACACTCTATTTGAGGTCCGAAGAATGACTTGTACATTTCCTCGTGCGTCAGGCCGAGGAAACTTTGAATAGCACGCGATCCTTCTGGGTTGAACTCCCATAATCGAAGGGGCCAGCGTTTGCAGGGATGGACTCGATGAACCAGCATAACTTGCATTACCATAACCAAATTAAAATCTCCCTCGAAGAGATCTTGAATGCGACTTTGCAGTATAAGCACGTCCTTGGCTGGACCCCAGCTCAGCCCTCTGCTAATCCATGACATCAGTTGTGGTGGGGGGCCTGAGCGGAAAATGGGGGCAGCCGCCCACTTGGCACTTCTGGGAGCTGTGATGTAAAACCACTCCCGTTGCCATAATCCGGACACCTCTGGAAAGGAACCTTTCGGCCACGGATCTCCTGCCATCTTGCTTATTGACGCGCCTCCGCACGCTGCATGTTGCCCCTCGATCATCTTCGGCTTCACTTCAAAGGTCTTGAGCCACGGGCCGAAGTGAGGGGTAATGCGGAGGAAGGCCTCACACACGACAATAAATGTCGAGATGTGGAGAAAGGAGTCTAGAGCTAGATCGTGGAAATCTAGCCCGTAATAGAACATCAACCCCTGACGAAGGGATCCAGAGTGAGGCCTAGGCCTCGGAGGAAGTGGGAGATGAACACGACGTTCTCATTGGGTTCGGGAGTGGGGATGACCTGCCCTCGAGCAGGCAGCCGATGCGAAACCTCGGCGGCCAGGTATCTGGCCTCCCTCAACTTCTTGATATCCTCTTCCTTAACGGAGGAGGGCATCCATCGGCCTTGAAGGCTGGATCTGGACATCATTGAAGATCCGGAGCACCTGACCTGGGCTTTGGGTGTTAGAACTCGAGGCGGGGGAGGGGTTCGATTGAGCACGAGAGGGAAAAAGCGAAAACCTTGTCCTTTTATAAAGAGGGTGAATATCAAGCGTCCTCACCGTGGCCGTTTGGACTTGCCTATAATCTAGGAGTCCTAGACACGGTTGGGTTACCCACGACCGTATTAATGAGAATCCCGTAATTAGGGGAACACGATCTCTGCTTTGACAAGACGTGTCAAGAAACCGCCTCGCGTTATGTGTGGAGCTGGTTGAAGAAAAACGGTTCGAATAAGCACCGGGCCATGGCATGATGTCATGTTGCCAAAACGTGTCAGCAGATTAAGATTTGTGGAAATATTATTCTCTACGGTGGTATGTGGAACTTATTTTGCAGGGTCGGACACTATCCTTATATTCAAAATTCTTCCGTGGTGTATTCAGAGGAGGAACCGCCTTGCAATGCCGAAGACAATACTGCGCGTTGGACTCATCCTCATTGAAAGCCTTGTTCGGGGGCTATTGTGGGAGTCCTGTATTAGGGGGTCTCCAGACAGCCGGACTATATCGATTGGCCGAACTGTTAGACTATGAAGATACAGGATTGAAGACTTCGTCTCGTGTCCGGATGGGACTCTACTTGGCGTGGAAGGCAAGCTAGGCAATACGGATATGTATATCTCCTCCTTTGTAACCGACCTTGTGTAACCCTAACCTCTCCAGTGTCTATATAAACCGGAGGGTTTTAGTCCGTAGGACAACATACAATCATACCATAGGCTAGCTTCTAGGGTTTAGCCTCTCTGATCTCGTGGTAGATCTACTCTTGTACTACCCATATCATCAATATTAATCAAGCAGGACATAGGGTTTTACCTCCATCAAGAGGGCCCGAACCTGGGTAAAACATTGTATCCCCTGCCTCCTGTTACCATCTGTCTTAGACGCACAGTTCGGGACCCCCTACCCGAGATCCGCCGGTTTTGACACCGACAATGGCAGATTGGAGCTAGAACCGACCGCTTGACTTGCATATTTGGATAGCAACATATCAAAAGTTGGCCTGATTCGCTTGCGCTTAGCTTCACTCTTTCCCCACTTGCCAACTTATGAATTCTTGGGCTTGATAAATTTAACATGAGTATCTTCTTGTACTTGTGGTTGCCCCCCGAGTGCAGGAATTTTTATGGTGATCTTCAATACTTCCTTGCCATCGGGTTGTTTATCAAGCACAACCTCTCGTCCCAAGACTTTGTCGCCCTCCTTGCCTTTCATGGGCTCACCAATAAGAACATTATCTTTATTAGCAGATTCGGCTATGCTAGGCCGAATCAACATTTTCTTTCCCTCCAAGTCCATGGTGTTCATCGGGAAGGGCTGTTTATCAACTTGCATCTCAGCAAAATTCAATCGTCCATCATTAATGGCCGATTGTATCTGTCGTCTGAAAACATTGCAATCGTTAGTAGCATGAGAAAATGAATTATGGTACTTGCAGTAAGCACGCCATTTCAGCTCCTCAAACGGTGGTATGGTGTGTGATATTCTAATCATCTTATCTTGCAAGGGAGCATCAAATATTTTATCACACTTTGATATATCAAAAGTAAACCTCACTTCCTCATCACGATTCTTGCGAATCGGCTTAAGAGCATTGCACATATAAGGCTTGGCCTTTGAGGACCAAACAAATTCGGTAGTATAGACATCAACCTCATCATCCGAATTATCATCATTATGTTCAACCATATGCATTCTAGGACGATCGATTGTATCCCTATGGACCTCTTTACTTTGACTCTCTTGGGACAAAGATTTTTGTAAGACTTGATTAATGCTCAAAAACTCATAATTTTCTAACCTCTCTTTAATGTGAGTTTTCAGACCATTAAGAACAAGATCCGCCAAGTCTCTCTCAGTTATCACTAAGCTATAACATCGGTTCTTTATATCTCTAAATCTCTTGACGTAATCGGTAACCGATTCATCATGTTTCTGCCTAACCGATGTAAGATGTGACAACTTTAGCTCATTATCGCCGCTATAAAAGTGATCATGAAACTTTTGCTCTAATCATGACCATAAGAGAATTGAGCCATGTGGTAAAGCAGCAAACCATGAAAATGCGGTACCAGTTAAAGATAATGGAAATAAACGCACTTTCAATTCTTCTATGGAACTTGCTTCACCCAGCTGCGCTAGATACTGACTAACATGCTCCCAAGTTGTTTTCATACCCTCACCACTAAATTTAACAAAATCAGGAACCTTATAACCTTGAGGGTAAGAAATTGCATCGAAGTGTTCAGGATAAGGCTTTTGGTACACACGACTCTTTACTTTTGGCTCGTTTCCGAAAGTTTCTAGAAACATCTTATGAAAATCCTCCCTTAATTTAGCTAAAATTGGACCCGGGGTAGATGAAGATGTTTGTGGTAATAACATAGGATCAACCTGAGTACTAGCTATTGGTGCAACTTGTGGGATGGGCGCCGAACCATAATTCGGTGGAAGACCAAACATGCTTGCGCTTATGGGTGGTGTGACAAAGTGATTCGGCGTAGATGCCGAATTGGGCACACTCATAATAGGATTAGGGCATGTAGGTGCAGCCACAAGCTGGTTGGTTTGAGTAGGGTAAAAATTCAACGTCATATTATATTGTGGTTGCATAGGTGGTGCCGATGAAATAGGTAAAATTGGAGTAGGGTTTTCAGATATACCAACAGTACCACTAGGTGATGGAGGCATATTTTTCTGAGCATTAGCACTAGCCACAAAAGAATTGTAAGCCATCACATTACCCTTACTAACAAGACTTTCAATCATAGCCACTTGCTCTAGAGAAAAAACTTTACTCACAGTGATTACATCTTGTTCGTCGATGAGGGGAGGAAGATTGACGTTTCCAACTGGAGTGATGTTACCTTGACGGTCCTTCTTAAAACTTGAAAGAAACGCTTCCAAATCCTCCTCACGCGCTTCTTCTTGAGCGCCTCAAAAGCCTCTTCACGCTGCTTCTTGCGCGCTTCGTAGGCTTGGCGATGTTCATCCGATAGTTCATCAAGACTGGGCTTAATGATGTTATCGGCGTCAACTTCTGAGGGCTTGGGGAGATTAGACATGGTTGATGATGATTCTTGATCTTTCTTCCCCAGCGGAGTCGCCAAAAAGTGTGTTCGCACACGAACACGTCACCGTGTACCTCCAACGCCGAGGGTGATGCACCGCAGCTCACGTCGAAGGAGACCCGTCTGGAAGCGCAGTACGCAAGCAATTCGGCGGGTGCTTTTCAGGACCCGAAACCCCACGCACCAGGGAGGCACCCTGTCTGGACGTGCGGCGGCTATGGGCTGCCCTAGGTCGGTTCGCCCGCCCCTAGAGCCTCGGGGATCGCTGCCCTTCAACACGAAGAACGAACGAAGAACGAGAGAGAAAGAACAAGGGAGGGATGTAAAACTAGGGTAAAAAGTAGATGTGTTTTGTGATTGTGTGTTGTTGTTCAATCGGCCGTCACCCCTTGGGTATATAAGAGGCGGCTGGACTTCCTGTGCAAGGAAAAGGTTTGGATTCACGTCCAAAACCCTAGTCAAATTCGGATTGGTTTTGTCCTAACTTTCCAAAACTGTTCGGTTTAAACTGGCTGCACCTTGTGGGTCTTTTTTGTGGTGGTAAACGACCTCGGATGAAAACGAGCCCAAAAGAAATCTTGATCGTTTCGACGAGGCGAACAACTTTCATGTTGAACGTTTTTTGATCTGAGGTCATATTCATGGCCAAATTGCTCGCGCAAAACAGCTAAATATTCACGCAGCTCATCACACATACCCACACGTGTGTGGTTCCGGGCGTCATATTTTGCCCATTGGAGGGTCGCGCTGTGCGGGCTCTAACTTTTGCATACAACCTTGGATTGGGATGATCATTATATTAAAATTGATCGTTTCGACGAGACGAAGACAATCCGTGTAGAAATGTTTCCCATACGAGGCCATTTTGGGGGCGTAATCAGCCGAATAGTATTCTGAATACAAAATCTGAGTACTTCGAACACAACTTCGGCCTTAGAGATGAGACCGGATGACTATGGCCCAAATATCAAAGTTTTTTCTTTTGACGATACGAAACTTTCTCACTTTGAGCACTTGTCCATTTGAGGCCATCTTAATTAAGTTCTTTGCCGTGCCAAAATCTGGTGTCAACACCTACCTCTAGGATAGCCATGCCTCCCCGCTCCGTGCCGCGTGCCGCTCCGGCCGCGGCGGCCACCTCCACGCTGCCTCCCAGCATGGGCTCTCTGCCCCTTCCTCTCATCGGTGCCGGCTCCGGACCGCTGGGCAGCCCCATGTCGGCTTCTCCTTGCCAGTCCCTAGATCCCAGACTCCCTGGATCTCGGGGATTCGGCTTCCCCAGATCCAGTTTCCACGCCGCGCCCGCTGCTGCGTGGTGAATGCTCTGCGCCAGCCACCCCCGTTGATCTGATAGGTTCTAGCTCGCCCCCAGCTCGACGCCTGCAGTCCATCATCGTCGTCCCTCCTCCGGCGGATAAGCTTGCCACTTCCGGCACAGACGATGGCTGGACCGAGGTCATCTCGTGAAAAAACCGCATGCCCTCCCAAGATCCGGCGACTCCTTGCTCATCGCGCACAACACATCGTTCGGACCGGTGGCCGGACTTCAATGTGGTGGGTGGCCGCGAGGCCTTCTTAAGTGGGTTCCGGGTCCGCTGCTTCCACTGCCTCAGCAAGCGCCACCACCGGAAAGACTGTAGAGACCCCCTTTGTTGCGTCCTCTACAAGCTCCAAGGCCACCTTGCTCGCGAGTGCCCCCAAAATCCTCGCAATGGCCGTGGTGGATATGCTTCCAGTAGGCTAGGCCCTCTCCCTGCTCGCGCTCCCATCCACAGCTGCCTTTGTTTTCCCACCCCACCTCCCCCGCCCTCCCCCGCGCCCTCATGCTATGGCGCCCATGGCTGATCTGAGCCTGGTCGATCACGCTCGCCGCCCCCGCGCCAGAAACAAAGTAGGTGTGTCCACCCCCGCCATCGAGCAGAGCATCTTCTTCCTGTGCCGCCATGCCATCACGCTGCGCGCCACTGACGGCATCTGCGCTACCTCGCCGATGGCGGTTGGTCGTGCTCTGGAGGCGCAACTCTGCGTCCCGCCGCACCATCTGCGTGTGATGGCGCACAATCCGGAGGACTTCTTCGTCATCTTCACGCAGCCGGCCCACCACGACAACGCGGTCCCCGCGGCTCCCTGCGCGTCGACGGCGCCAACTTCGCCATCGCGCCGTGGGGAGAGAACGACCACGCAGGCCACGGCACCTTCAACCTCCACGTGCGCTGCGTCATCGAGCACCTACCCCAGCAGTACTGGATGTTGGAGGGCGTCCAAGAGGTCTTCGGCGACAAGGTGCTCGTGGATCGGCTCGACAACCGCACCCTGGAGCGCGACCACACCAAGACGTTCGCGTGCTGGGTGTGGGTCTGGGACATGGCGTTCATCCCGACCCGGCACACCTACTGGAAGCTGCCCTAGGGCGCCGGTCGGGTGGAGGAGATGGACGGCTTCTCGCCACCGGACCGCTGCGTCGCTCTCCCGCCTGGCGCGGAGCGCTACGACTTGCTCATCCACGTCGACCGAGTCGAGGACTGGTCCCCCGCTCCCCGAAGTCGTCGCACTCTGCTCAAAGTGGTCTGCCCTCCTCCGACTCCGACAACGACGACGACCTACCCTGCACCATCCCCGGCACCTAGATCATGCACGTCGAGGATGGCTAGCCCATGGAGCACCACCGTAGTCAACAGCGCGTGCCTGTGGTGGACACGGGCTGCCGTGGCCTCCCTGGAGGTAACCCTCGCCGCAACCACGACGGCCAGGGAGGGGGCGGTGGTCGCCACTCCTGGAAAGACACGCTGTTGGGCCAGGGCCGCGGTCAAGCCGCCTAGGCAGATCGTGGAGAGGCCACGAGAAAGGAGCGTCAGCGTAGCCGCTCCCCTCGGCCCCATCGCTCGAAGAAAGCAAGAGGCCACAGACGGCACGGCGGCCGCTCGTCCTCCTAGGCGTACCCAGCCAAGCAGCTCCAGGGGAAGGCAAGGCTTGCCATCCAAATCCACGTCCCTTCCCCTGTCGTGGCTCCGGCTGGCCCCCGCACCACACAAGACGATGTTGCAGAGTTCTTCTCCTCTGCAGAGAAAGCACTTGTTGCACCCTCCTTGGGCGACGCCACTGCCGCGCTCCTGGATGAGGAGATTGCCACCACCATCGGGACACCCCTGGAGTTCCAGGACCGCGCCAAGCCGGAGACGAGCAAGGCTGCGCCCAAGATGCCGGACGTGTTCGGCCCCACGCTCTCGGGGCCGCACCACGCCCCGGAACACTTCAGCTGTCAGACTCCATCGCGCGCCGATACAGTCGCCCTGCAGCTCGGTGCGATGACCCAGCAGGTCCAGCTTCTCGAGATCGACGGAAATAGGGAGACTCCACGATGCCTCTTCACCGACAAGCCCGCCTCCCTGCTCGGCCCGACGCCGACCAAGCGCAACTCTGCCTTGCCAAAGTCTAGGGCGACATCGGTTCCTCCCCCACGACAGAGCGTGCGCCAAGCTGCCCAAAACTGCAAGGTCCCGTGGCGCAGCGTGGCTCGCTCAGACTGGTGCAAGGCCTTGGACTGCTGGGCCCAAAGGAAAAGATGACGAAGAAGGCGGCAGAAGCTCTCATCCGCAAGTTCGACGAGCCCCTTTACAACGACGACGCGCCATCATCTCGAAGCTCACCAACATGGACAAAGGCACCCTTCGCATCGCGGCTGGGCTCAACGGCCCTGATGGAGTCGCCGAGGAGGCCGCGGTGTGATCATGTTAGCGAGACCAGCTCTCTGAAGTGTTAAGCGTAGTAGTAGTTTCCGGCGACGGCCAGCCCTCGACCGGCTTGAGCTAGGTGTTGTTTCCTTTCGATGTAGCACTTGTAGGTTGTGGTTCGAGTCGCGTCGTCGTAGTTTGGGGTCTATTTGTGGTCGGCGGCGGCCCCCGGAGAGGTGGTGGGTGTACCAGTGTTTTGCTTATCGTAGTTTCAGTAGTCGTCAGAGATCTCTTGTGTTTCCTCATGAATGACGACCACTCCACCCCCCCCCCCCCGATCATGTGCTGGAACGTGCGCGGGTTGAACTCGCCGGCGAAGAGGGAGGCAGTGCGAGAGGTGGTTGCGGCTCACAACACTGCCATTCTCTGCCTCCAGGAGACTAAGTTAGATGTTTGGATGCCAGAGCTCGTTCGCGACATCGGTGGCGGCACACTTTAGGGCTGTGGTGCTGCCGGCCATCGGCACGTGCGGCGGAGCTGCCATTCTGTGGAACAGAGATGTAGTCTTCGTAGACACCCAAGCCATTGGGCAATTTGCACTCACGACAAAGATCACACTCGTCTGCAACCCCACTTCATTCTGGCTCACCACGGTCTACGGACCGGCCGATGATACGAGCAAATATGATTTCCTCGCCGAGCTCGCCAGAACTGCACCACCTGCCACCTAGCCCTGGCACATCAATGGCGATTTCGACCTAATCTACGAGGCGAGAGACAAAAACAACCACAATCTAAATAGGAGGCTCATGGGCCATTTTAGAATGGCGATCGACGGAGCAGGACTTCGCCATATCAAGTGTAACAATCGTAGGTTCACGTGGAGCAGCGAGAGGGAAAATCCTACCCTAGTTAGCATTGATAAGTTCTTCTGCTCCTCGCCCTGGGAAGCCCTGTTCTCGCACGCGCTCCTGATGGTGGCGTTCACAGCGTGCTCCGATCACTGCCCGCTATTGCTTGCGGATACGTCTGCGCCTCGTCGACGGGGAGGATTCAAATTCGAATCCTTCTAGCCGCGGTTCCCGCTCTTCCTCGACACAGTCACGGCTGCCTGGTCACGCCCGATGGCCACCACCTGCGCTTTCTCCCAGCTACGCATCAAAATGAGCCGAGTGGCCATGGATCTTCGAATTTGGAGCAAGAGTCTGATCGGAGACACGAAGATCCAATTCCACATTGCTTGTGACGTCATTGTGCACCTTGATGTTTCCCAGCAGCGACGGCGGCTCACGATGGCCGAGGCTGAGCTCAGGAAAGGTCTAAAAATCAAGTTGTTGGGCCTTGCGGCGATCGAGCGCTGCAGGAAAAGGCAAGCCTCCCGTCTCACATGGATGCGTGCGGGAGACGCCCCCACCAAGTTTTTCATGGCCAAGATCAGCTCAAGAAGATGCAAGAACTTCATAAACGCTCTGAAAGTTGGAGACAACATTGTGACAGCTCACACAGAGAAGGAAAAGGTAATCCACGATCACTTCAACTGCATCCTGGGATCCACCCAACACCGAGCCACATCGATCAACTGGGATGAGTTGCACAAGACTTCAGTGCATGGAAATGGCCTGGCCAACCCGTTTTCTGAGGAGGAGGTTTGGGCGGCGATTAAGGATTCACCCACATAGAAATCGCCAGGGACGGATGGATTCTGCGCGTGTTCTTACGGAGTTGCTGGAGCATTATAAAAGCAGATATCATGTAGGCGTTCCAACAGTTCTACCACCTGGTCGGGCAAACTTTGGGGCCCTGACATCGCGCTCATCCCCAAGAAAGACGGAGCGGACTGCATTGCTGATTACAGACCGATCAGCCTGATCCATTCAATTGCGAAGCTGTTCTCCAAGGTTCTCTCACTCCGGCTTGCTTCGGTGATGCAATCCATCACCTCGCCTGCCCAGACGGCTTTCCTGAAGACTAGATGCTTGCATGACAGCTTTGTCTACGTCCAAAATTGTGTCAAGAGCCTATACCACAGGAAAACACCGGCAGTTCTCCTAAAGCTAGACATCTCGAGAGCATTCGATAATGTTTCCTAGGAGTATCTCCTAGAGCTGCTCGCAAGACTAGGGTTTAGTGCACGCTGGCGGGATTGGATCACGCTCTTCCTCACTACCTCATCCTCGGCCATCCTCCTCAACGGGTCACCAGAAGCGCAAATCCTACATCGCTGGGGCTTGAGGCAAGGAGACCCCCTATCTCCTCTCCTCTTCATAATTGCGATTGACCCCAGCCACCATCTTCTCCAAGCAGCCGAGGAGGCTCTTGAGATCATGCCGGTGCCTGGCCGTGAGGTCAAGCTCAGAGTGAGCTTGTACGCTGACGACGCTATTATCTTCGCAAACCCTGACAGGAGGAGATAGACCACCCGATGCACATCCTACGGAGCTTCGGCGACGCCTCGGGCCTTCGGATCAACCTAGCTAAATCCACAGCCACACCGATCCACTGCAACAACATCGACTTAGAGCTAGTTCTTCAGGCGTTTCGCAGCCCGATCGCCCACTTCCCAATTAGATATCTAGGTCTGCCAATCACCACGGGCCGGCTACGTCTAGTTCACCTGCAGTTCATCCTCAATCGAATCAGGGCCCGGCTCGCGGGGTGGAAGGGACGAATGCTGTCCATGGCGGGCAGGCGCGTCCTTGTTCATTGCGTCCTCTCGGCCCTGCCCACCTTCGCCCTCACAGCGCTGCCAGTCCCCAAGAAGCTGCTGAAGGAAATTGACAAATGCAGGCGGCGTTTTCTTTGGGGGAAGGATCAAGAGCTCTCCGGTGGCAGCTGCAAGGTCAACTGGGAACGGGTCTACTCCCCGGTTGAGCATGGCAGGCTCGGTGTGCTGAACCTACCCATGTTCAGTCGCGTGCTCCGGCTGAGATGGCTCTGGCACAGTTGGAAAAACCTCACTCGCCCTTGGGTGGGAACGGAACCACCGTGCGATGACTCGGATCACGCTCTTTTCAATGCGGCGACGACTGTCGCCATTGGCAACGGCAGAACGACGAGCTTCTGGCATTGCTCATGGCTCGGGTCGGTCTCGTTGAAGTTCTGCTTCCCGTCTCTCTTCAAGCACTCGAGGCGCAAGGGCAGAACTGTGGCCCAAGCTATCAACAGCGACCGCTGGGTTTTGTACCTCGCACACGACAACAACAGCGACCTAGTCAGCGAGGTTCTTGATCTGCATCCACTCATTCAGCGCCGGCAGCTCAGCCTTCAGACAGAAGAACAAGACCAAATCCTCTAGAACTCGGACGGGTCAGGCCAGTACAGCTCCCGCTCGGCCTACGCCCTCCAGTTCTTGGGCTCGACGTCGGGCATGTTCTAGGCCATGATCTGGGACGCCTGGGCTCCGGCGAAGCATAAGATGTTTGCGTGGCTCCTCCACCAGAACCGGCTATGGTGCAACGACCGTCTCCAACGCAGGGGCTGGCCAAACTGCTACTTTTGCCAGCTTTTCCTCAGGAACCTCGAGACTTCGGATCACCTGTTCTGGAGCTGCCCTTTTACGAAGACAATCTGGGCTAATATGTCCTCTTAGCAGCACCGCGAGGGGCTCAGCAATGCGTGTGTGTCCAACGAAAACAGCTCTCTAGAAAAGGTCAAAGCCATGGTCTCAGCGATGCGGCCAGCGCATGCAAAAGGAATCAAGTCCCTGATCATGCTGGTGCTATGGAAAGTCTGGCAGGAACGCAACAGCTGCGTTTTCAGGAAAAAAGAGGCTACAGTGCAAGATGTGATCTACGACATCAGGAGAGAGCTCTGTCTTTGGCAACAGGGCGGTTTCAAATCCATTTAGAGCCCCTTCGGGGATCCACCATGAGATTGTAGTTTAGTTCTTGGTGCCACTGGCACCCAGTCATTTTCTTTCTTTTTTTACCTCCTTTTGTTGGGGAACATAGTAATTTCAAAAAATTTCCTACGCACACGCAAGATCATGTGATGCATAGCAACGAGAGGGGAGAGTATGATCTACATACCTAGTAGATCGACAACGGAAGCATTTGGTTGATGTAGTCGTACGTCTTCATGGCCCGACCGATCAAGCACCGAAACTACGGCACCTCCGAGTTTTAGCACACGTTCAGCTCGATGACGATCCCCGGACTCCGATCCAGCAAAGTGTCGGGGAAGAGTTCCGTCAGCACGACGGCGTGGTGACGATCTTGATGTACTACTGCAGCAGGGCTTCGCCTAAACTCCGCTACAATATTATCGAGGACTATGGTGGCTGGGGGCGCCGCACACGGCTAAGGAAAAGATCACGTGGATCAACTTGTGTTCATGGGGTGCCCCTTGCCTCGGTATATAAAGGATGGAGGAGGAGGAGGCCGGCCAAGGCTAGGTGCGGCCAGGATGTGGAGTCCTACTAGGACTCCAAGTCCTAGTAGGAGTCCACCAAGAGGGGAGGAAGGGAGAAGGAAGTGGAGGAGAAGGAGAGGTGGTCGGCCCCCTTTTCCCTAGTCCAATTCGGACTAGAGGGGAGGGGGGCGCAGCAGCCCCTTGGCCCTTTCTCCTCTTCCCACTAAAGCCCATCAAGGCCCATTGCTTCTCCCGTAACTATCCGGTACTCCGAAAAATACCCGAATCACTCGGAACCTTTCCGATGTCCGAATATAGTCGTCCAATATATCAATCTTTACGTCTCGACCATTCCGAGACTCCTCGTCATGTCCCCGATCTCATCCAGGACTCCAAACTCCTTCGGTACATCAAAACTCATAAACTCATAATATAACTGTCATCGAAACCTTAAGCGTGCGGACCCTACGGGTTCGAGAACAATGTAGACATGACCGAGACACGTCTCCGGTCAATAACTAATAGCGAGACCTGGATGCCCATATTGGCTCCTACATATTCTACGAAGATCTTTATCGGTCAGACCGCATAACAACATACGTTGTTCCCTTTGTCATTGGTATGTTACTTGCCCGAGATTCGATCGTCGGTATCCAATACCTAGTTCAATCTCGTTACCGGCAAGTCTCTTTACTCGTTCTGTAATACATCATCCCGCAACTAACTCATTAGTTGCAATGCTTGCAAAGCTTAAGTGATGTGCATTACCGAGAGGGCCCAGAGATACCTCTCCGACAATCGGAGTGACAAATCCTAATCTCGAAATACGCCAACCCAACATGTACCTTTGGAGACACCTGTAGAGCTCCTTTATAATCACCCAGTTACGTTGTGACATTTGGTAGCACACAAAGTGTTCCTCCGGCAAATGGGAGTTGCATAATCTCATAGTCATAGGAACATGTATAAGTCATGAAGAAAGCAATAGCAACATACTAAACGATCGGGTGCTAAGCTAATGGAATGGGTCATGTCAATCAGATCATTCACTTAATGATGTGATCCCGTTAATCAAATAACAATTCTTTGTTCATGGTTAGGAAACATAACCATCTTTGATTAACGAGCTAGTCAAGTAAAGGCATACTAGTGACACTTTGTTTGTCTATGTATTCACACATGTATTATGTTTCCGGTTAATACAATTCTAGCATGAATAATAAACATTTATCATGATATAAGGAAATAAATAATAACTTCATTATTGCCTCTAGGGCATATTTCCTTCACCTTTATCCTAGGATCATCGCCTTTGTCACTTTGTCATCTGCTCCTTGCTTAATCAATGAAACCCGAGCCAAGGCTGGCCCGTTCAAGAAAAAAGCACGGACAAAATCACTCCCTGCTTCAGCATCCCGGGAAATTCCTATTTTCCACTCTTTGCGGCAAGTAGTCGACCAGACGCACACAGGCAGAACGACGAGCGTTAGGATGGGTTGGCTCGTTCAAACGTCTTGGGAATCTTCTAGGTGGCTCCTAGCCGGTTTTTCTGGTTTTGGAAACCTTCTAGAAGGTTCCTGAACCAGTTTTTCTATTTCCCCTTTTACCCCTTTTGTTTTTTCCTTTTACTGTTTTTTTATTTTTTGTTTTTATTTTCTTTTTTCTTTTTCTGTTTTCCTCTTTTTTTTCTTGTTTCATTTTTTTATTTTCTTGAGAATTTCAAATGTTTAATCGGAATTATATGGAAAGTTCTCATTTCAAAATTTGCTCCCAATTTCAAAAAATGTTCATGAATTTCAACAAATGATTCTGTTTTCAAATTTTGTTCACAATTTCTAAAAATGTTCGTACTTCAAAAACCTTTCAGGAATTTAAAAAATGTTCTTGTTTGAATTTTTTTTCAAAATTTCGAAAAATGTTCGTGTTTTAGAAAATGCTCGGTAATTTCATAAAAATGTTCTTGTTTCGATTTTTTTATGTTCATGTGTCTAAAAAATGTTCAGGACTTTAAAAAAATCTCTTTTTCAAAATATGTTCACAGTGTCATTCAATTGTTTTTCTTTTTTCACAAATTTAGAGGAATTTCAAAATATGTTCTTATTTCCAAAATTTGTTCACAATTTCAGAATTAATGTTTCAGCTTTTCAATTTTGTTCACAAATTAAAAAAATCACGTTTTAAATTTTTGTTCACAAATACAAAAAAATTTCACAATTTGGAAAAAAAATGTTTGTTATTCTCAAAAAATGTTCAAGTTTTCAATTCTTTTCCAGCTTTCTATAAAATGTTCATGTTTCTAAAAAATATTCGTATATTTAAATGATATTTATTTATTAAATTTTGTTTCTATTTCTTCAGAAAATGTCGGTGTTGCATGAAAATTTTAAATTTTTTCAATAAATCACGTTTGACATTTGAAAATAATTTGAAACTATCGCGGCTGGTAGTTCATATCAACTCGCATGCCATCTTGGACATCAAGTTGCATGTAGTACAGATGAGTAATTTGGAACGGAGGGAGTAGTACCTTGTTGCAAGGTTTTGGGTTCGATACGCCTATAGTGGGGAGCTCATATTGGACGCTTGCTGCGTCCAACAGCGCGCCGACGCACAGGCACACAGAGATTGGGCTGGCCCACTCGAAGGGACCAGGCTAACTGTGTTTATTCCGGGGAAAAAAACAAAAAAGGGAAACACTGTTCGGAGTATTCGAACACATGACGTGCAGTTCACTGGCGGGTCACGCTAGCCACTAAATTGCATGAATATTAGTTACTAATTATAGCGCAATACCTTTAAGACTATACAGGAGCAGGATATTTAATGCAACCTAATTGTTTACCAAACTGTATAGTTTTTGGAATTATTTCAATAAATTTTCGAAAACACGGAGCAGTTTTTGAAACAATGTGAACAGAATTTGAAATTTCAGTATATTTCTTCTGAAAAAGGGTGAAAATGGAAAACACAAACGTTCAAATTATTTGAACAAATTTTCTAAAAAACAATAATGTTCATGAATTTCAAATTATTTGAATTTGAAATTTCAGTATATTCCTTTTTTTCCTTTATTTTTTTTCAATAATTCAGGATACCAGAAGGTCCTAAATTTCAGGAAAGTTAATTTTGAATAAAACAATCATGATTTCAAAAACAATAATGATTTCCAAAAAGATCCTCGGTAATTCAAAAAATGTTCATGAATTGGGCAAAACAAATTCAAAATTTTAAAAATGGTCATGAATTTAAAACAATGTTCATGACTTCAAAAAAATGTTCATGAAATTGAATTTTTTTCACGAAATAAGTAAATCATGATTACATAAAAATGCCCTGGAATTCAAAAACTGTTCACGAATTTGTAAAAATAAATCACAAACTTAAAAAATGTTAATAATTTAAAAAATTCAAAAAATGTTCGCTAATTCAAAAAAAATTCACGAATTTGGAAAAAATGTTCATGACTGAAAAAAAATGTTCACGAATTTGGAAAAAAATGTTCACGATTCAAAAAATGTTCACGATTCAAAAAATGTTCGCTCATTCTAAAAATGTCCACGAATTTGAAAAAATGTTCATGATTTTGAAAAGGTAGTCTTTAATTTTGAAATGTTCATTATTTCAATAAAAATGTTCATGATTTTAAAAACATGTTCATGACTTAGGAGAACGTTCACAAGTTTCTAAAAAAATTGTTCAAGATTTCAAAAAAATGTTCGTGAGTTTTTAAAAAAATGTTCACTGTTTCAAAAAAAATGTTCATGATTTAAGAGTAACGATTTAGTAAAAATAAAGGCACGATTTTGGAAATGTTCATCATTCAAAAAAATACTATTTTAGAAACAAATCGTGTATTAATAGATTTTCGGAAATTGAAAAACAAGAATAAAAATGAAAATATAAAAGTAAAGAAAAAATGAAAATAAAACAGAAAAAGAAAAAGTAAAAATAAAAAACGAAATAAAAACATAAAAACCTGGTTCAGGGAAGGTTCTAGAACCTTCCCAAAACCGGTTGGGGTTAAACCCCGAAATGGGCCGGCCCATAGAAACTACAGCGGGCGTGGGGGAAGTACGCGCCAGGCGCCACGACGCTAGCGGGCGCGGTATGCGCCGTATAGGATCTCCGGCCCCAGCATCCCGTGCGATCTTTTTAGTTCGCGTGGACAACCATTCATCTACCCTGTGCTGCAGCCCATGTAAAAACAGGCCGAAAGAAAGCAGGCCCGACGCGAGACGAGACAACAGGCTGAAAAACACAGATCCAGGAAGAATAAAACGTGCAGACCGACGAGAATGCAGCGATCCAGCACGGGACAATCAGACGCGGTCGTCGTGATCAAAACAATCAGACGCGACATGGGACAACTGCAACATCAACCAAAACAATCTAACGATGGAGGATTTAGATGTGAGATAAATTAAGGGAAACACTAACGACCACACGTGTGGGCGTTAGCCAACTCACCCACACGCCTCCATCGCCGTCCAGTCACTTCTGCACGAATCTTGACACGAATTGGGTGATTTTCTGTGTCACATAGGAAAACTCGCATGTGTGGTGTGTGAGAGAGTTCGCCCGCACGTCGGTTTCCTCTCCGTGGTCAACGGTTGCCAGTCAGGGGCGTGCAGTGGAACTGCCGTGGCGCCCGCACGCACACGTCCGACTGCGGTTGTCGTCAACCACGTCTCGCACTTCGCCCTCCCCTCCCCTCGCGGTTCCATTTACTCGCTCCACTTCATTACTCACCCAACCCATCATCCATAGCAGTTCAGTCGATTGGAGGAGAAGCCGAGAGGAGAAGGCAGCGGCGGAGGCGGAAGAGTCCACGGCATTCGCGGCCGTCGGTGGGGCTCGCCGGACCGGAGCGTCTTCGCCGGAGTGCCCGCAGATTGAAGGTAATGCTCCTCCCCACGCTCACATTCCTTACCTGCATCCCCCTCCCATCTATGTTCAATTTTCCGCTTGAGATTCATCGAGATTCCCCGAATTCGCGGTGCTCCGGCCTTCCTGTCGGTGGCGGAGTCCCATGCTTGTCGTTTAGGGTGGCATTGCGCAGTTTCGTCACCGCCGCGGTGGCGTTCATGCCGGTGTGGCTCGGCCTGACCGCAGCCACATCCGGGTTTTGCCTTGCGATTGAGTCCGCGTTTTTCTAGTTGTTAGTTATGTATTGCCTCGAAATGCTATTGCCATCAGCGCAGGAAGATTTTCGTTGTTGAATTTCAGGGTATGATAATTGCCAATGAACCCTAGATCTAGGTAGTTGTATTTAAAAGTGTAGTATAAAGGCAGCCATGGCAGTTTCAGCAACTGTCTGCACTGGATGGCAACTAATTTCCTGATCAACCGTGTCAGTTGCCACAAATATGCTTTCCATGTGGCAACTAATTTTGTGAATAGACTATGGTTGTTGCCATGCTGTACGCAGGATAATGGGCAAATTCACTGTACTATAGGATCATTTTGCGTTTTGCCATGCTGACTTGTGATATCTGAACATATTTGGCTGTATTACATGGCAACTCTTTTTAATATGAGGCCATGGTGTGAATTGCCACATTACAGGGTTTTTTAGTAGATGTTTTCAGCACTTTTTGAACTATCTTGCATTTCAACATGGCAATTTCAACCTAGTACATTTGCCTGTGAACATATGGCAACTCATTTTTATATGAGGACAAGGTGTGAGTTGCCACATTATATGTCTGTGCAATGGAAGATGTGTGCCTTTCTATTTGTATTGTCTTCTGCTAACATGGCAACTTAAACATTTGTTTAAGTGCCTTATGATCTGTACATTTTTAAATGAAGCCGATGTGTTTTAGTTGCCACATTTCTTGTTGGACAATCATAGGGGTGTGGGTGTTCCTATGATCTTTGCCTCATCTTGCCACTTTCAATTGAGCCCATGTGGCAAGTACATTCTGTTAGGTGGCAACTACTTCCTTCGTAAGTTCATATACGTCTAGTTTGCTATGCTTCTGCATTTGCTTTTCCATTTTGATTTATTTTTTCTGCCTTTTTTGTGTATGTTCATCACATGGCAATTACTGTCCTCTTTCAAATGCTTAAACATTGGGGCAACCATTAGAGTTTTGACTTTCTGTTTCATCGATGATATCAAGTGAATACTTACTTTATGCAGTTCTTTGTGTATCTGTCGGATGTGTTTTTATTTCACCCTGACATTTGTTTTGTACTTACCTCAGCACAATGGCTCGCGGCGACCATCAAGACTATGATGATGACTTCATGGAGTTACCACAACAGAATCGCGCAACTAGACGGACAAACGATGGCGATGAGGTAATTTTCCACCCCCATATGTTTTAATGTCACATTGAGTTTTGCAATCTTCTGTTAGGAAGTAAATTTTCATGACACTGAAACATGGCAACAAATGATCATTTGTCTGTTATGAAGAAGAAACATTATCGCAATAGGGCTTCACAAGAACGCCTGACTATATTGACCGAGGGATTTACTGACGAGCAAAAGGGAGCTGCTCGTGAGATGGGGATGCAGGCTCTGATGGATATTCAGTGCAAGAACCTAGTGAACCCTGTTTGCGACTGGCTCGGTGAGATTTACAATCCCGCCTCTAGGGAATTTGTGATTTCGGGACGTGGAAGACTGCCACTGGACGAGGAATCCGTGTTCTGCACTTTGGGTGTGCCACATGGAGAAATCAAAGTCCCGTATGAGGTTAATAATAAGACTGAGGAAACGTTGTTTGCCCGTTTATTTCCTGAGATGGCATCCATGCCAAACACGATTGTGCTGGCAAATTCGCCGGAGATCATGAAAACCCATGACGAGGTTTTTAAGATGAAGCTACTCATGTACTTGATCTCAGCTGTCTTTGCGCCTACCACATCTCTTCGCCCAAGCAACAAGTGCTTCCCCATCCTGGTGAATGATATATCTTTACTCCTTCCTTCCTCCAATCTTTTGACTCTGATGTCATCTGTAAGCTAGTCACTGCCAGTTTTTTGATGTTTTTTTCATTTGAATGCCGATGCGGCAACTTCTTGTCCTGAAATTTGTGCCGTGCAGGCGAAGCTGAAAGACGTGAAGAACATGAATTGGTGTAAATCCATCGCGGACTTCCTGCATGATGCATTCTCAAACAAGATGTACCAGAAGGATTGTCGACTCCATTTAATGGTATTTTTTCCCTACTCCTTTGCAAACACTCTTACCACATTGAATGTTTTCCCAAATCAACATGTCAGCTGTTGATAAGTGTGAAACGTACAAGATCATGCATGGCGACCCGTTTGTTTTCATTGTTTTATGTGATTTTGTTTACGTGTGAAGGCGACTTCTGTTTGATCCATGACATCCGTGGTTGCTGCCTACAAGGCAATAGCATTGTTCAACAACACACATAAAAAATGTTCATTTCATACATCCACTTTCTGCTTATACAATATGCATGGCAACCATGATGTTGACCTTGTGGCAACCATCATTATAACAAGATGGCAACTGCCATCACAACATGATGGCAACTAACATAAATAGATGGCAACTCTTTCTTTATTCATCCCCTTCAACTTGATGACTAAAGGAATATACATTAGCTTCATTTTCAACATAGCATGATGGCAACTGACATATTTTTCTTTTTTATTGTGTACACCAGCTCATGTATGTCGATCGCCTTGATCTGTCCACCGTTGACTTTATTGGGATAGGAGGCCCGCCACCTCCACATAAGTTTGTTGTCTCTGCATGGACGTACGATGTTGTCAAGGTTGTGCTTGCCACAGACAAGATAACTGATAAGAAATATGGGAAACTGCAGGTTAGTTATACCTCCTTTCTTTGCACAACATTCTTCAATTGCAATGCTACATAACATATGAAAAAATCCCCATACGGCAACCATATGTGGCTAACAAGAGATGAATACCTTGTTAGTCATGGCTGTCTGTGCATGGCACCCATGTCTGACGCCACACGGGAACTCCGTCGTCCGTGTTGAAACTTCTATTCTCTCCCTCTTTTTTTGCAATACATGAACCGTTAGTTAGTGTTCCTTATCTTCTCTCTTACATCTCTAGCTGTTTTTTGATGATTTCGAGCTGATGGCCAAGCATGCTATAGACTACAGCGTGTTTGGTGGGCCTCAAAACATTGGCAAGTGGATGGACGTGCACTCAGCGCCGTCTTGTCCTGCTGAGGTAATCAAGGATTTTTTTTTCAAATTGTTTTTGTATTCTTTTTTGATATATCTCTATGGTCGTTTTGGTTTATTTGATCTTGTGCACGTGACTCTAATATGGTTGGTTACTATTGCTTCTTGTTTCGTGACAGGCGAGAGCACCCATTGAGCATCTAATTGGGCAGTTTGCTTCTGGAATGACCAGCTTGCTCGGGAAGTTGGTTGAGGGTTGGACGTCCCTTAATGGCTCTGACAGCGACGAGGTTGCGAGGTAGTTCACTCCATTTGTTGCAGAACAAACACATCGGCCAACTGGTTGCCGTGGCCGGCATGACTACAACAGCTCCCAGGAGCTTCTTAACACGCAAGATGAACTAGATGGAGACGTTGGTCTCGACAAGGACAATGATGATGACATGGAGAACGTGCAACATGAAACCGACGATGATGAACATGCTGAAGTTCGTGCAGGTGGCAAGAAGGACAAGACTGCACCAGATGTCCCCCCACCAGAGAAAGTCAAAGAACAGACAGTTGCGAGAGACAAGGAGGTGTCGCCCTCAAAGAGGGGAGGGCTCCATAGGATGTTGGGCAGGGTTCTGCTGGCAAGAGGTCTAGGACCGATCCCTTATCTTCTAGGAGGAGGTTCGACATCTATTTTGTGTTTTGTTTGTCTCTCCTTTTTGACATATCGACCCTTTTTTCATTCGTTTGCTAAGCGTGGCAATGATTTTCATGTTTGACACTTGGTATCATTTTTTGCCTTTTTTTTATACGTGCAGTGAGGCGACAGCTGGTGGACGAGCAGTTATGAAGAAACAAGCACCAACGCCCACCCGTGTTTTTGCCTGATTGAACAAGGGTGCCCCCATTGCTGGTGACACCCCTTCCACTAGATCGTCTCCTCGTACGTCGACGTCCAACACCGGGGATCCTGTCGTGTTGGTAGCCTTGAGGAAGACAGTCAAGAAGTAGGTTATCCCTGTTTTTTCATTTGTCATAGTGCTACATTTTTGCCTGATGCATTGTAGATCATATATACTCTTTTTAGTTTATACATTTATGCGGCAACTACCCGTTTTGCTTTTCAATGCGGCTGTCCAGCTTGCCACATGGGCTACTGCCATCAGTCCCATATGGCAACTAATGTTTTCTCATGATCTTTTTTTCTGCATGGCAACTCCTTTTTGTTCTGCATGGAAACTGCTAACTGGGCTACATGACAATTCTTATTCCACTTATATGGCAACTACCAGCTTTCCATTTGGCTTCCACCCCCCTCCATTGTCTTACATGCTCATCCATACCTAGTTCTGAAATGGCAGCTCTGGCACATCACACATTTTTTCCTTTTTTTAAGATGGCTACCATGGCAACTATTCTGTTCAATTTTTTACACTGTTCATGTGCTTTTTTGTAGAGTGAAGAAGACTACCACCCGCGTGACCAAACAGAACCCTAGAGACCCACTCGAACGCATTCACTCAAATTTGTCGACAGGTGGCAACTCAGATGTTCATGAGGCGCCAGCCGACAAAACTGCGGTTGCATCATCCACTGTTCCTACTAGCTTTGATGCAAGCGGCCGACCATCTCTGCCGTTTGCAGATGTGCATGCTACAACAACAGGCATCCATACATCTGGGGTGATGAGTCAGTATCTTCCAGGACTGCTAAGATATTGCCCACTCTACTGGCAATGAAGGATGCTGCTGTGACCCATGCCACCCGATCAGCAAGCGTTGAAGTGGACGCTTCCGATATCAACCTAAGCAAGGAAGATTCCCGCTCATCTGATACGGATTCCAAGCGTGTGGGTGGCGACACTTCTGCATCAATAAAAGAAGGGGTTGCAGCGACAATTCAGAATGATATGCCATCCACAGGTGAGACTCTTGGCACAACAGCTCCAGCTTCTGGTGGTCGAGAGGTTGCTATGGCGACCGTTTCGCGAGCTGGTCTTCCACCTAGGCGTCGTAGCCCCCGCAAGCAATCTACAGACATACCCAATGCACCAGCTATAGCTAGGAGCAGCAGAGATGACCCTGTTTATGTGCCTGTGTCCACACTGTTCCCACTACCTGCCAAAAGCAATGTTATGGAGAAAACGGAAGACCAGAGTACAACTGACCCAGGTGGCAAGTTGGACACGACTGACGGAGGTGAACGTTCGGAGCAGACTGCGTCTTTACCCGCCGTGGAGGACCCCAGCTTAAATCTGCGCACTTCTAAGCTCCCAGTCAACATTGGTGTCCCCTACAGCCCAAACAAGAAGATTGGCAAGAAAGTTGCGACTGATACCGCTGACAACATGCCCCGCCCTACTAATAAGCCTGATGATTCTACAGCAGACGAGACAGAAATGTTTGTTGATCTGTCACCCCTGGATTATGCCAAGCAAGTTGTTCACGGTCCAGCTAGTAGGCAGGAGAGGCACCCAATGGCTTTTACCCCACCGAGTTGTAGCCTTGGCATCGATCGCAGTCAAGATGAACCAGTGGTGCAAGATGTTGTGTCTGTTGCCTTTGCTTTCCCGGCAGGCATGGCCACTTTAGCTCAGTACACATGGCAACTGGAGTTGTCTCCACATGGCAACTCACTTTTCTTGCACCTACATTTTCATTTTGCATCCTTTTTTCACAAAAAATCTTGTTTCTGCTTCCAAGTATCCTAACCCGTTGTTTGATCCTTGCAGCCACCCCTGAGGATATTATGCCGTCACATGATGAAGCTTGCCGCAGGATTGAGGAGGAAGCATTGAAGAGGAGGTCCTCATGGGGTTAGGGGCAATCAAGTTCTACCGTGCCTGCTGAGTCGGTATCTGAGGATACCGCTAGAAGTGCCACCCCTGGATCTGTGAGGCAGCATAGGGTAGTTCACGCACCACCCGCGAGTGACTACGAGCCCGAAGTCAAGGCCACAAAGGATCAGAACCAGTTGTATGATATTGTCAAGCGTTTTGGAAATGTGAGGTCCAAGAGCAAGCACATGAAGGAGCTGAAAGCATAACGTCCACAACACACAACCCCTCATTTGCTTTGCTCTTATTTTTTTCTTTTGTTATTTCAGCCATGCTTTGTTTACGTTTTATTTTTTAATTTATTTGAGTAGACATGATTCTTTCATGTTATATCATTTTCATACACCTCATGTTTGGACAGAACCAAAATCATACAATGTGACACGACGTACGTCGACCTGGGTGATCTTGCCGAGTTTGTGAGGCCACTTGGCGAAATGTCGAAGAATGTAGTTGTGTGTGGGATTGACTTCATCAAAAGGCATATGGACATTTGTTCCAACAAGACGATCATGCAGTACAGTGTGACCTGCAAAATATGGGATGGTGATTTCCATCATAAAATCTTGAGGAAGCATTTTGTTGCGCATGGTGATTTCAAGCTCACACTGAAGAAATGTGTGAGTGTTCCCTCCTTGTTTGCATATTTTTTTGTCCCATGCTATGTTTTGTCAGTAGCTAGGCTTCACATGTGGGCTACATACTATTTTTTGTGACAGATGTTTCATGTGGCAACAGCTGCCATGTAAAATAAGTTTGACTGTTTTTTTAATGCAACTTGTGTGGCAAATTCAATTAGAATAGTTGGCAACTTGTTCATACATGGTTGGCAACTTCTTTTCATTAAACATGGCAAATAAACATTCTTTGCAGGGGCATTTTATGGACACTCGCTGCTTTGTCATTCATGTACCTCTAATTGCATCCGGCAATATCTTTTCAAATCATTGTTCTTACTACATCATTTTGCTGTTTTTGATTTCAACTCTGCTTTTTTCCCTTTATTTTTACTTTTGCAGGTACTGTTCCCCATGTTCCAAGAGCTTGCACCATAGGACCCACATGACAAGTGTGGTCACCACTACGCGATTTTCCTTGACCTGAAGAACCAACGTTTTGAGGTGCTTGATTCAATGCGTTCAGAAGCCGATGCAGACCTTACTACACACTAGTTGGTCCCCGTGTGTTGCCACGGATTAAAAAACTATATAAATACATTGGTCAAATAATTGTTCTATTTCGGAGAGGTATGTCAAACATGATGGACAAATAGCAATTCTTTCTCCACTTCTTTTCTCCTGAACAGTCACCGTGACTCTTTTTTCCCCGTGAAATAGTAGGGAAGTCCATTTCCCGGTGCCTCTGCCAACAACCTGTACCAGCACACCTTCCCCCAAAGCCGCCACCTCCCATGTTGCCGCCGCCACCGCCTCACCGCCGGGCCACCGCATCTTCCTACCCCCTCCCCCCACTCCGATGTCGTCGTGAGCAGGAAGCCGCCTCCACGTCCCCTGCTAGCTCCTCCGACGCCGCCCGCTCTCCTCACGCCTGCACGCTCATCGAACGCCACCAGGCCAGCCACCTGGTCCAGGGAGGCGCACATCTCATCGCCGGCCAACTTCTTCGTTGACACCCGTAAGTTATTTGAAAGTATGCCCCAAGGTACAAAATAGACTCCGTCGACGAGCTATTTTCCACAATTTCCGGTGCGACTCCGACGATTCCTTATCCGATGATGAGGAGATGTTGGCTGCCATGTTGGTCCATAACCACCTTAATAGGCATCAGCCGTTGTTTCGGGGCTTAATTCTAGGGCACATTCCGGCGTTGAATATAACTTGCAATTGGACAAAATCGCCGTCCGTTTGGGTCTGCAGTTTGGAGTTTCTCTAAGAATCGTCACAAATATAACTTACAATCTAAAAGTTGTGGCTTAGAAAAAGTAGAATCGAATGAAAAAAACGGCATACTTTATATGTATTAAGTAGATCAAATAAAAATCTCTCCGTAGCTTCTTTTGTTTAGCACAAACGATGCCATTCATGCAGGTGAATGAATTCATCTTCATCAAAGTGAGTCTTCTGTTTCGCTAATTATTTGTTTCGTGCCTCGCATCAATCTTTCCTGCCAAGTAGTTAGGGAGAGTATAATGCATTCATGGAACTACTGCATATTATAAACTTGGTTGTACAAGCTATAAATGGAATGCAGCTATCCATTGTAAACTCTTTTACTTAGATGAATTGTCCAACAGAAAATAAGAACAAAAAAATTGCACGTACCTTTAATTACTCTGTGGTGGAGGGGGGCAAATGAGGCCTTTGACTTCATTTTGGAGTGGCAATATACACAAAGACATAAAAATTGGAGCATACTACTTGGAGAAAAAGGCATATATATCAAAACCATGTAGTATGCGCATACTTATGGCCAGAAAGGATTTTGATAGTTAGTTGTGTACCAAAACCAATCTGCATGGCCGGTAGGCAAATCTGCAAAGACCAAGGTATGATACTCGCCAAGATGCAGATAGCCAGAATCCATCATGGTCCTTCCATATAGAAATAACCAAAATTATTTTCCATGCTTCTTCCCTTGCCCTGCAAATTCCCTCTTTGTAGGGCACTGCATGATCTGAATTTGGACGTATATACAAACCATCTTTGATATGAATAAACAAAGCAAAATTAAAGCAAACTTCAAAAGAAAAACATACAGATAGGATTTCCTGTCATTTAATCTCATGATAGGTAAATTCTTTGGAAGTAATGTAATCTGGCAAGTAAGTAAGTATTACCTGGATCCCAAAACATATGACACATCACTGGTACCTACAAATGTGATGCAGGTGTCAATATCCATTGCACAAATAAAAATATGATGCAGGTATCAAATCAAGCTGTCTTCATTAAAAAATTCAAGCTGCACCATTCCACATGTACCGTCGGTCTCTGCCACCACTTTGGCAAAAGCATCAGACGCAGGCTTGATCGCCTGCACAATCCAGTTAAAGCAATTGCCTACAAAAGTACATCACACTAGCTTCAGATGGCATGCAAAAACACATCAGGGTACTCAGTCCACATCACTGCAGACTAACCAATAAGAGGGAAGTTTAGATCAAATAGAACATCCTCACTCCATCAGCTGGACGCACCTATCGTCCTAGTGAAGATGGGTGATGAACCGGGAGCACACACTACTGAATCAGAACTACACATACATAACCGAGAGCGACAATTTTTGTAGGAAAAGGAACCGCCGGCTAGCATCACACAGAGACAAAGGGAGATGGAGCAGCATCTGGCTTCCGAGAAGGGGACCAAGAAGAAAGCCAGTAGCAGCGGCGCGCCGGCCGGGGACTGGGGCACGCAGTCGACAGGAGCAGCCGAGCAGTTGTCATCGAACTCGGCGTCTGAGTCGTCGTCGGTCCATATTAGCGGTGGCGGCGGTGAGCATGTGGTACAGGGCGGTGCAGTAGGCGGTGTACAGGCGAGGCTCGACGGCGATCGGGACAAGGGAAGCACGACGGCGAAGGAGACGAGCATCCGACAACGACGAGAAGGGCAGGTCATCGTGTACACGGAGATCGGGTGGCAGAGCAGCGTCATCCACGGACAAGGTGACGACCACCGTGACTTCCAGCCGGACAAGGAGGGGCAGGGAGCGGCCGCAAAAGGCATTGATTGGCCATGCGTGGTACATGGCGGCGGATCGAGAGCTGTGGTGCGTGGCCGCGTGGGACGTGGGTTCGTGGGCGGCAGGTTGTTTCCTCGGTTTATTTTCACTGTTAAATCGATGGGAGGTTTGCATGTACGAGGGGGAGGGGGAAGATTTTTTTACTGCGTGCGATCGAGGGGTGGGATTGAGCGATCGGCTGGTTTCGATAGAGGTCGAACCATCACGACGTTTGATCCCCTTTAATAGTAGAGATGCCGAATACTTCATCAACAACCTTAAAGAGACATGGAACCTTCACTACGAAAACTCAAGGGTCCAGATCGTTCATTTTCCAATCGAGTATATCGCGACTACGAAGCAAGGAAACCGGTAATTACTATCTTTTTTTCATGTGTCCTCTACACCAATTCCTAAACCCTTTTTGTCACCTCTGCATTGAAGTTTATGATTTTCTGTGTTCTCTTGAGTTGACCTGATTTTTTTTACAGGACTGACTGTGGCTTTCACATGTTGGAATACCTTGCAAAGTGGGAAGGCCGACGGGTCCCTGTCGTCACAGCTGCAATGGTCGTTGAGCTCCGCAAAATATACACATGGAATTGGTTGATGAATGAAGATTTCAACACGCGGTCCAACGCACGAGAGTTCATAGAGGAAGTTGTCAAGAAAGCCAACAAGAAGTACAAGTGATCACATGGTGCTCCATACCGCACGCCCACCTTACATTCTGTTGTCGAGGAATGTAAGGTATTACCTTGTTCTTTCAAAACTATGTCTGTGTACTAAGTTATGACTGCATCTCCCCATAGCCTAGTATATAGTGGTGGTGTGTGAGCGACATTTGAATATTTTTGTAATATATGTCTGGATGTGAACCTACTTAGGTGTGACAGCAGCTGTATTTATGTTTTTTCAGTACTATTATGCGTTCGTGGTTGGTAGTGCCAGTTTGGTGTCTTGAATACGTCTATGATGTCTGAAAACATGGCAAATGTAGTTGATCAGACACGGTTAGTGAAAGTTATCATTTTTTCATTTGGCTTTTTGCGGTTTTTACATTTCTAACTATATCAATTAGCATGGTAGTTCGTACGCAGCCGTAACCGTGTGGTTTTTGCACGTGATTGTTTCAACTTGTTTTTCATAGTTGGCACACAATACAACATGTGTGGACTAAAATGCATTGATTGAACATGGAAATCTATGCGATGACAGACTCAGTACAAATAACGTGGCATATTCAATAGAACTAACATGGCAGATTCAATAAAAAAGGCATGGCAGATTTAGTAGAAAAGGCATGGCAAATTCAGTACCACACACGGGGCAACTACAGTTATTCATTCATGGCATTTTCCTTCAAATTATGATACCCCTCCAGAGTCATTCTCCCATTTTTAAAAATTTAGAACATCTACCTTACAAAAAATGTCAACAACAACCAAGTCACAGTGCTCCAATGTTGCTTACGGATTACCCGACCCTTTCTTTGTTTTCTTGTGTTTTGCTTGAATCTCCAATCCCGATTTGTATCTTATCTATTTTGGATGCCCCTTTGTGATGGAACGGGGCGGGTTCCTGACCTAGGTTTGTGTGCTTGCTGTTCCAGATCCTACCTCCGAGTTTTCAGATGATGGCCCCGTGGACGAAGGCACACTTGAGGTGCGGGGGAACTTGTGTAAGGCTTCCTCAGGTTTCCTCTTCTTGATCTCATCAAGCTCTCTTTTCAGTGCCTTCCTGTGTTTTTCTGCAACCCTCGCTGTCTCATCACTCTTGCACGCTTCATCTATTAGTTCAGAATAGTTCTTTGTCAACACAACGTGCCTAACGGCTTCCATGGTTGACTCTGGTCTCTCATCATGCATAGCCAAAACTGCATTTGATGTTTGTGGCCCCAACGCGTCGTCAGCGTCCCAAGTCCATTGCCGCCGTATGAAATGGCGGGGCATTCGTGTCACCGCGTTCATGTCCATTACTTTTAGTATGTGACAGCACACAATCCCATCCCATTCGAATTTGCAACATTGGCAGTAGTATTCACCTTCGCTTATCGAGGCCTTCACAAAATAGTTCCTTCCTTTGTCTGGGTCTTCAGGTTCTGAATCCGACATGCCCAAGAGAGAACACACCTTGAACATATTCGTCCACCTGGTAAGCCGTGTACATGCTGGCACGCTTTATTTCTTCCTGGAATCTGCAAGTTTTTGTGGATTTTTAAACTCCTATATGATGTTTTGCAGCACCTTATGCTGATGTAGGTTGTAACGTAGCAAAGGCATCTAAAATGAATGATGGCATGGAAATCTTGTTTTTTTGCCCACATCTGTTCTTGTGTTGTTTGTTTCCATACGGCAACTGCATGATATTTTCACATGGCAAATGCATAACATTTTAATCGGCAAGTGCATTACATTCCATCATGGCAAATGGAACTACAGTTCATTAAACATGGCAACTATAGCTGATTTCACACGGCAACTACAGTTCATTAAACATGGCAACTACAGTTAAGTAAACATGGCAACTATAGTTGACTTCACACGACAACTACAGTTCATTAAACATGGCAACTACATATCATGATTACCTGTACTCAATGGCTACTTTCAACATATCAGCATTTCAAAAAAGCTGGCAACTGCATTGCATTCTATATGGCACCTACTACCTTCATGCTTTGTGCAAATAAGATGGTAACACAACTAACTTGCTTGTTAAAAATTTTGTTGGTATATGTCTTGCTCATCTGCCTCTCCATTGGTAAATATGTTAGCAATTTAGGTCGCTTGAGCACGGTGTTTGCTTCTTGCTGCAGCTCAGATCCTAGTATTTTTTGTTGCAAAGCTATGTATTGCTTGGCAAACTACAACAATGAGTTGCCAGGGCTCACGTACTGCTTCAAAACAGCATTGAACCCCTCACTGCGCTGCGTAGTCTGCAGAAATGGGAAGAAGCACTGCATGAAGTAGGCCGGCACCCAGTACATTCGCTTCTCCCACAGGCTAGCAAGCGTCTCGTTGTCTTGGACTTGATATGTTTCAATCATAGTTGTCCAGCTTCGTTCAAACTCCTCCACCATCAAGTTGTGGTCCATGCACAACTCGAATGCCTTGTGCAGCTCTGGACGGTCAGCAAAGAACGGTCCTAGCATCTCCTCAGCCTTCTTTATAATATGCCACCTGCAGTGCCTGTGCACTGCCAACGAAAAGACCTCCTCTATGCCTGCACGCATGCTAAAATCCTGGTCTGTTATTATGTTCATCAGAGCAAGTCCACCTATGCACTCCAAGAAGGTTTTGAATAGCCAAGTGTATCCATCCGTGTCTTCATTCCGAACGAGCCCGCATCCAAACTGCAATGACTGATTGCGGTTATTTATTCTTATGAATGGAGCATATGGCATCTTGTACATATTAGTGAGATATGTCGCGTCGAACGAAATGCAATCTCGGAAATGTTTGTAGGCTCTTCTTGCAGCACCATCCACCCAATACATGTTCCTGACACAGTCCTCGTCGTCCAATCTTATCCTGTAGAAGAAATCTGGATCTGCTTTTGCTTTCTCATCGAAGTAGGCTATCGTGTCTTCTATGTCAGCCAACCTGCTCTCTCTACGGTACTTTGCCTTTAGGTTTGTGACGTCTGCCGGTATGTAGGGCATGCTACTCAGTCTACCATCTCCGCTGTGGATGAGGGACATTATTTGGACCATTCTTGATGGACCGACGTTACAATCATGTAGCAGCTTTATGAATTTCTTCTCGAGGGGGGTGAATCCTCTATGGGCGCTCAAAAATTTTACCAGGTCAAACTTCTTTATGAGTTCGTGGTTGTGCTCATCAAAATATTCAGTGACCACCCACCGTGCTCCATCTATGTTTAGCTTACACCGGACAGGGCATTCCGTCTTGACAATGATACCTCTCTTTCGTTCCGGAACGACAAGCGCAACACATTTATCCTTCTTGTTCCTTCGTGCCTTGTAGCACCTCATCTCACCTTCTGCTGTACTCGTTAGTTTTTTAATTTTCCTATGGTATTCGGTATTGACTGCAAACCCATGGAACATTGCATATCTCTGGTAGAATTCCTTGGCATCTTCGAACGAATCAAATCTCTGCCCAACATACGGTGGCTGAGGTACCATGATTTCTGATTGCCCATCTTCTTCATCCCCTTGTGCTTCGTCACCAGTTTCATCATTCACTTCAGTATCAATGGATGTTTCATCTGCTTGAGTGTTGCATGTGCTGGTGTGCAAAGGTGTGCTTGTCGGCATTGCTGGAACGGTTGCCATTTCCGACACTGACTCTGCATTATTTGTGGCAGGATTCTTGGCTGGCTGGTGGAACTCTTCTTTCGCGTGCTCAGAGGATCCCGCAGTAGATGTCCCCGCGCTGCTGTTGATTGTAGTTGAAGGTCCTGCAATTAAAAAGCAGGTACAAGTGCAAGCATTGCTTGAATGGCATGTTTATCGTAACGTAATAAAACATCTACATGTGATTTGGCATGACATCATTCACACAGCAAGCCGTGGAATCTGCATATGGCCATGCATGGCAACTGTAGTTTTCCAGTCATGGCAGCTACAGTCCAACAAACATGGCAACTACTATTGCCAACACATGGTAACCAGCATCTTTTAGCATCAAAACTTGGATTCTACAGCCATGATAGCTATAGTCCAACATACATGGCAACTACTGTTGCCAAGACATGGCAACCAATATCTTGTAGCATCAAAACTTGTATTCTAGGTACGAGCTCACTAGTCAAATGCGATCAATCATGAATGTTGCGCACAATCATATAGCAGTTGGCAAATCCTGAAGACAATAGATGACTTTTTGCACGCACCACTTGGTAGCATTTTTTGTTTGTTTTTTCCACCACCACCGTGACAAATCTACTTTTCATCCCATGCTTTTCCCACAAAAGCAAATCCACTACTGTTTTTTTGTTTCACATTTTTTACCTTGTTGTGCCGCATGTGTTGATCGTATCTGGTTTGTCATTCCAATTTGATGTGCTCTATCTGCAATAGCGTTGGCCTGCAGCTATGAAGCTTGCGATGAGACGTTTGCCGATGTGGTTTCACCATAACAACCTATGATCATTTTAGTATTTGGTCAATGCATGGCAACTGTAGTTTGTACAACATGGCACATGTAGTGGTGCATCCATGCCACACAGATTTGTTCACACCTGTCATCCACAGTTGTTTAGACATTTTGCAATCACATTTTATGACACATGGCAACTGCAGCTGTCTAGGCATGGCAACTGCAGCTGTCCAAGCATGGCAACTGCAGCTGTCCAGGCATGGCAACCCCAATGTCACCTATGTTCCTTCTCCTAATTCACTTCTCACAACTTCACTTCATGGACTCACCTGTGTACGACGTTGATGGCAGGTACATGGTTGCCGCTTGATGCCACGTGAGTCCTTTGCCATCTTTGCAAGTTTAATTTCATGGCCACACCAGTATGTTTCTTTTCGTATGCGTTACCTTAATTTTCCACATTAGCTACTTGAAGTTGGTCACCCGTACATTTGTCAGCGTTAGCGCCCTGTAACTGAACTTGCCATGGTATCCCCGTGAGTGTGGTTGGATCATAAGAACTTGCGAAAAATGATTGTAGGACATAAGTAGAATGACACCTTCCTCGTCACAAACATGGCAACTATTCCTTTTTTAAAATCATGCATCGTACCAATGCCCGCGTACTGCTCTAGTAGTGGCAGCAACGGCCCTGCAGAAATGAGTTGATTGTACTCTGCTGCATCCCAAGGGGGCGTTTCCGGCCTTTGAGAAAACCAAGGATCAGTGCCGTCTTCGTGATTCATTCTTCCGCTTTTTTTCTGCCACTGTGTTTTATGTCACTGCATGAACAAGAACGCATCAATAATTCACAAAATGCATCCTTGTTGTTTGCACATAGAAGATAACACGGCAATCTTATCACATTTCCTGTGTAGGCAACCAACACATCATGGCAAGTAGGACATGCACATTAATTCTCTTTTCTAAAATCTGGATGCCAGCTATCATTTTGAAGCGACGGCAACAGCCAGTAAAATAGGATGACAAGCAACAACATAACATGGTGGCAACTAACAACAACGATAGGTGGCAACTGATGTTAGATACAAGTGGCAATTATTTTTCCTCCCTCCCTGTGCCAAATTCCTCCTTTCTCTCCCTACTTTTAGTGATTCCTATGCATCCTTCAGTACCAACTGCTCGCACCAAGCCAACCCAGAAGCTTAGCTCAACTCTAGTACAGAATATGGCAGATCTGGCGTATTCTGGTGGGCAAATGTGAATACACACAAAACCCACGGTGTGTTTGCCCAGACAGCATGGATCTAGCTGGCATCTTCGTGGGCAATCTGCAATTCCAAATTTCTGGACAGAAGAAGGCCGAGAAACAGAAGGAGATCGGAGATCCACCTATTTTAGATCGTCGTCTTGGGAGGGCGGGGTTGGGGGTGTTGGTTAGCGGTGGGGGGGCGCTAGGGATCTGATCTGGTTGCCATGCCAACTAGAGAAGGAAGGTGATGGAAGTAGGGGATCGAGAGGTAGGAGACGACGGTGTAGGTCGCATTGGGGATTGAAATGAGGCCAGGACGACGGGCGTGTTGGGTCGTGCGGGCAGCGCGGTCGTTCGCCCGGACGTGTGGGCGGTTATGCCACACACTGGACCTGCGTGCTGTGGCTGCGCGCGCCCGGACGCGGTCGTGCGGGCGGGGTCGACTCCGTGCCACACAAGGCATGCGACACTATCACCCGATATGATGCAGGGTAGGAACCCTATCGCCCGATATTTCACGAAAGGAGCGGAATCCCGCGAAGAGCACGAAGAACACAAAGGGGAAAACGAGAGAAAACACTCAAACCAACTTGAATAGGTCACACATGTGCTAGATCCTCGGATACATGGAACGATACGAGGAACGATACACGGTACACGATCAACTAGGGACGATACATGGTAACCGGTCTTCTTCGTGAGGAGGTCTTGAACCCACGGGGGGATCTTCCCTTAGAAAGGGGGCTTGAATCCAAAGGGATCTTTTCCGAAGAGGCCACGGTCTCTCGCAAGGAGGAGATCAGATATGGATGAGTGTAGCTCTATCTCTCAAATGAGCTATCATAACGCTAACCCTCACTAGGAGGTGGAGAAGGTCTATTTATAGTCTTAGTGCAAATAGGGGCGAAGTGAAGGGGTACATGGGCCTCAGGCCCGATCTGTGCACAGACAGGCGTCGGTCGTCCGATAGGTATCGGACGTCCGGTGGCTCGTGAGGGTCCGGTCATCCGGTACTTGTCGGACGTCCGGCGTTTCGGCTCGGATGAGGTGGCGCCGGATTTCCGGGGACGGTCGGACGTCCGAACGCTGGAGTGTGTCGGACATCCGGGACTTGTCGGACATCCACTCATTTTGGCTCGGGTGCGGTGTCGCCGGTCGTCCGGTCCGGGCCGGTCGTCCGGTGGGTCTTTAACCGATACTAACCGATAATTGTTGAAGAAGAAAGGTGGGATGCCAACCGGGGCATCCCCAAGCTTAGATGCTTGATACTTCTTGAAATATTATCTTGGGGTGCCTTTGGCATCCCCAAGCTTGAGCTTTTGTGTCTCCTTAATTCCTCTCATATCACAGTCTCCCTAAATCTCAAAAGCTTCATCCACACAAAACTCAACAAGGACTCGTGAGATAAGTTAGTATAAACCATTGCCAAAACCTTATCATACTCTACTGTAGCAAATCACTAAAATTATTATTCAACATTGCATAATAAATGCCTCTGCATATTTAATAGTCCTATCCTCAAATAGAATTATTAAAGAAGCAAATATATGCAAACAATGCAAACATAACAGCAATCTGCCTAAACAGGATAGTCTGTAAAGAATGCTGCAACATCCATACTTCCCTAGCTCCAAAAATTATGAAATAAAATTACCACTGTAGTAAATTTATCAAAGCTTAATATGCAAAAGGTTTCAACATTTTATCACATTCTGACTTTTCTAGGGAATTATTGCAACAGCGGTAAACTTTCTGTTTTCAAACAGCAACATGTATACTTGTAACATAGGCATAGTAAAGGCTATCAATGCCACTTTTATTGAAATAAAAGATGCAAAACATTGTTCTAAATAACAGAAAGCAAATTCTAACAAAATAAATTGACGCTCCAAGCAAAACGCATATCATGTGGTGAATAAAAATATAGCTCCAAGTAAAGTTACCGATGAACGAAGACGAAAGAGGGGATGCCTTCCGGGGCATCCCCAAGCTTAGGCTTTTGGTTGTCCTTGAATATTACCTTGGGGTGCCTTGTGAATCCCCAAGCTTAGGCTCTTGCTACTCCTTATTCCATAGTCCATCGAATCCTTACCCAAAACTTGAAAACTTCACAACACAAAACTTAACAGAAAACCCGTAAGCTCCGTTAGTATAAGAAAATAAATCACCACTTCAAGGTACTGTAATGAACTCATTATTAATTCATATTGGTGTAATATCTACTGTATTCCAACTTATCTATGGTTCATACCCTCCGATACTACTCATAGATTCATCAAAATAAGCAAATAACACACGAAAAACAGAATCTGTCAAAAACAGAACAGTCTGTAGTAATCTGGATCAAACGTATACTTATGGAACTCATAAAATTCTCAAATAAATTTCTGGACCTAAGGAATTTATCTATTAATCATATTAAAAAAGAATTAACTAAATAGCACTCTCCAAATAAAAATGGCAGTAGTTCTCGTGAGCACTAAAGTTTCTATTATTTTTACAGCATGATCAACAAGACTTTCCCCAAGTCTTCCCAAAGGTTCTACTTGGCACAAACACTAATTAAAAGCATAAAACCACATCTAAACAGATTCTAGATGAATTATTTATTACTAAACAGGAACAAAAATCAAGGAACAAAAATAAAGTTGGGTTGCCTCCCAACAAGCGCTATCGTTTAATGCCCCTAGCTAGGCATGATGATTTCAATGATGCTCACATAAAAGATAAGAATTGTAACATAAAGAGAGCATCATGAAGAATATGACTAGCACATTTAAGTCTAACCCACTTCCTATGCATAGGGATTTTGTGAGCAAACAACTTGTGGGGACAAGGATCAACTTGCATAGGAAGGTAAAACAAGCATAACTTCAAAACTTTAAGCACATAGAGAGGAAACTTGATATTATTGCAATTCCTACAAGCATATGTCCCTCCCTCATAATAATTTTCAGTAGCATCATGAATGAATTCAACAATATAACCAGCACCTAAATCATTCTTTTCATGATCTACAAGCATAGAAAATTTACTACTCTCCACATAAGCAAATTTCTTCTCATGAATAATAGTGGGAGCAAACTCAACAAAATAATTATCATGTGAGGCATATGACAAGTTTCATGGATATCATTATTCTTTATAGCATACAAGCCATCACAATAATCATCATAGATAGCAACTTTGTTCTCATAATCAATTGGAACCTCTTTCGAAATAGTGGATTCATCACAAAATAAAGTCATGACCTCTCCAAATCCACTTTCATCAATATAATCATCATAAATAGGAGGCATGCTTTCATCATAATAAATTTGCTCATCAGAACTTGGGGGACAAAAAATATCATCTTCATCAAACATAGCTTCCCGAAGCTTGTGGCTTTGCATATCATTAGCATCATGGATATTCAAGGAATTCATACTAACAACATTGCAATCATGCTCATCATTCAAATATTTAGTGCCAAACATTTTACAGATTTCTTCTTCTAGCACTTGAGCACAATTTTCCTTTCCATCATACTCATGAAATATATTAAAAAGATGAAGCGTATGAGGCAAACTTAATTCCATTTTTTTGTAATTTTCTTTTATAAACTAAACTAGTGATAAAACAAGAAACTAAAAGACTCGATTGCAAGATCTAAAGATATACCTTCAAGCGCTAACCTCCCCGGCAACGGCGCCAGAAAAGAGCTTGATGTCTACTACACAACCTTCTTCTTGTAGACGTTGTTGGGCCTCCAAGTGCAGAGGTTTGTAGGACAGTAGCAAATTTCCCTCAAATGGATGACCTAAGGTTTATCAATCCGTAGGAGGTGTAGGATGAAGATGGTCTCTCTCAAGCAACCCTGCAACCAAATAACAAAGAGTCTCTTGTGTCCCCAACACACCCAATACAATGGTAAATTGTATAGGTGCACTAGTTCGGCAAAGAGATGGTGAAACAAGTGGTATATGGATAGTAGATAAAGGTATTTGTAATCTGAAATAATAAAAACAGCAAGGTAACTAATGATAAAAGTGAGCGTAAACGGTATTGCAATGATGGGAAATAGGGCCTAGGGTTCATACTTTCACTAGTGTAAGTTCCCTCAACAATACTAACATAATTGGATCACATAAATATCCCTTAACATGCAACAAAGAGTCACTCCAAAGTCACTAATAGCGGAGAACGAACGAAGAGATTATGGTAGGGTACGAAACCACCTCAAAGTTATTCTTTCCAATCAATCTGTTGGGCTATTCCTATAGGTGTCACAAACAGCCCTAGAGTTCGTACTAGAATAACACCTTAAGACACAAATCAACCAAAACCCTAATGTCACCTAGATACTCCAATGTCACCTCAAGTATCCGTGGGTATGATTATACGATCTGCATCACACAATCTCAGATTCATCTATTCAACCAACACAAAGGACCTCAAAGAGTGCCCCAAAGTTTCTACCGGAGAATCACGACGAAAACGTGTGCCAACCCCTATGCGTAGGTTCCCAATGTCACGAAACCCGCAAGTTGATCACCAAGACATACATCAAGTGTTCTCAAATCTTTAAAGACTCAATCCGATAAGATTACTTCAAAGAGGAAACTCAATTCATTACAAGAGATAAGAGGGGGAGGAGAAACATAAGATCCAACTATAATAGCAAAGCTCGTGATACATCAAGATCGTGCCAAATCAAGAACACAAGAGAAAGAGATCAAACACATAGCTACTGGTACATACCCTCAGCCCCGAGGGAGAACTACTCCCTCCTCGTCATGGAGAGCGCCGGGATGATGAAGATGGCCACCGGTGAGGGATCCCCCCCTCTGGCAGGGTGCCTGAACAGGTTCCTGATTGACTTTTGGTGGCTACAGAGGCTTGCGGCGGCGGAACTCCTGATCTAATCTCCGTTCTGGAAGTTTTAGGGTACGACGATATATATGGGTGCAGGAAGTACGTCGGAGGAGCCACGGGGGCCCCACGAGGCAGGGGGGCGCGCCCTAGGGGGTGGGCGCGCCCCCCACCCTCGTGGGCAGCCCGTGTCTCCCCTGACGTGCACTCCAAGTTCCCTGGGTTGCTTTCCTTCCAAAAGTAACTTCTCCAATTGATTTCGTTCTGTTTCGACTTCGTTTGATATTCCTTTTCTTCGAAACACTGAAATAGGCAAAAAAACAACAAATCTGGGCTAGGCCTCCGGTTAATAGGTTAGTCCCAAAAGTAATATAAAAGTGGATAATAAAGCCCAATATTGCCCAAAACAGTAGATAATATAGCATGGAGCAATCAAAAATTATAGATACGTTGGAGATGTATCATTAGCGCACGCAAAGTGTCCATCAAGTAAACATGTGTCTGTGCGACAATATTGATCATGACAAGGTGCATGAAGCTTATCCAAAAGAGATGGAATGGCATGCAAAGTATTCATGGGAGCAAATGCATGAATATGATCAATGCAACCACGATGAAAAATGATGTCATAGTGAGACGGTTTATCAATAGCATGAATATGGTAATGGATGCTCAATGTGATGTGATCATGCAATTGATGGTAGGAAATAAGATCATGATGTATGAATATGCCATCAAGGTTGATCACAACAAATTTGCTAAGGAAATGCACAAGCTCATATATCATGGATGACACGGGAATACAAGATGCAACTAGCCAATCATAATGGGATTCAATCCATGCATAAGATGCAAATTTGTCATGTGTGTAAGATGTCCAATGAGCATGACAAGTGTGAGCACAATCAACAAATTTGGAGGTGTTGGTGTACCAATGCTCGATGTCGTGGTATGAGTGGAGGTTCGAAGGTGCATCCAATAAGTCCGAGCGCTCTTCAATGCGAAGGTCCATAGAGCCAATCTTCAATGTCGGTCCTCCGTTCGCGAGATGTATCATGTAGACAACAAGAAGGATACAACAATGAAAGAGTGACCCATCCAATATGCATATTTGAGGATGGCTCAAAGGGAAGGAGTTGACCTTTATGAGAATGTCAAAAATGTTGGTGTCGCGCATCGTGTACGCCTTCACCTGACCAAGTTGTCTCGTGATGGTACCACCTTGTGAATCCTTCAAAACGAAACAACATGACAAACACTCGGAAAAACAAATGAGGTTAGCGGCAGTGCAAAACCTATCATTCGTGTGGTAAGATACCCAACAAGTGTATGCATCATGCTCATCATAAGAAAGGACAAGGGAGCATTTCATAGTATGGAGGTATATGATGGGAGAACAACCAAATAGAATAGGCATAATCAAGCAAGCATGCATCACAAGTAAGGTGTCCAAGTCTCCACGATCAATAAGCATAGATGCAACAATTGGAGGCAAGCGACAATGAACAAAATATATCATGTGACAGGCATGAACATATGCGTCATCAACCCAAGAAAGCAAGTAATAATGGAACATGGGTGATGCGACAAAGCAAGCAATCATAGCAATCAAGTGGTGTGAGCTAGTAGTGCGAAGATGCAACATACTAGAGGGAAACATAGCAATCATGGCATGGGTGCAAATAGTGTGCATGAATAATTCACATGACATAGCATAAGCGTGAAAGGAGTATATGACCAAAATAGCATCAATAGCATGGTGCACATGATAAACATGCCAAAAGCAACAAGGATCTCCACCGAGCATGCAAATACACATAGTAGTAGCATAATGGTGAATCATGGGTAGATGCAAGCAAGGGTCACAATTGCATGGCAAAGCCAACATAGCATGCAAAGTGAAAACGGGAAAATGAGCATGAAGCGACAAGCGGTATATAGCCCATAGCCGTGTGAGAGCCAAGTGAGAGAGATGCGCGTAGTCGTTGCGCGAAGAGAGCGGTGGGAAGGATAGTCCACGGGATCCCAAGTCATCTTTGCTCTCAAGAGCTCGTTTCGTCAACTCATGGGATTGAGAGGTTGACGAGTGTAAGGGCATATTTATCCCTAAGGTGTTTTGGTGATTGATGACAATGCATTTGTGGACTAATCGCGGGTCTCAAGTATTTCAGATATTTCATGACTAGGCACGAGACGGTTAGGAGCCCCTCGAAGATTATTGAAGACGGCGTTTTTCTACGTTCCTTTTTCGGTGGATTTGAGTCGTAGGGAAGTCGTACTATTAAGAGGCAGTCTGCTTTGGAAAGGTTTTGGTGGAATCGTCACGTACACGTTTACTCCTCTTTGCACCACCTTTCCTTTAGCACCTAGGAGCATCCTTTGTTTCTTCTTGTCTGTGCAAAAAGAAGTCTTCCTATCTGTTGCTGTTCTGAGGCTTGCGGTAGTACTGCTCTTCGGAGCGGTAGTACTGCAGGCCCCTGCGGTAGTACCGCATGCCCTTGCGTTAGTATCGCAGGTGGTCATGGTAGTACTGCTCCTTGGGAGCCGTAGTACCGTGAGACCTGGTTCGGCACAGCACCAGTAGCGGAAGTAGGAGCGGATGTAATATTTTACATCCGCTCCCCGCGCGGTAGTACCGCTTGACTTCAGCCGTAGTACCATGTCGGACTTTTTGCACTATTTTGTAATCAGCGGAACTAGCCACGGACGTTTATCTGTCCACGGCCTTCCCAGACTGGTCCAACCCTGCCTTGCGGTAGCACCGCAAGGGTGTGCGGTAGTACCATAAGGCCTTGCGGTAGTACCGCTTGGTAGGCGTGGTAGTACCGCTTATCGCGGGATGGTTAAGTGGATAACAGTTGGATTTCTCTCTCCACTATATAAGGGGTATCTTCTTCTCCGAGTTGACTACCTCTTCCAACCCTAAGCTCCATTGTTGCTCCAAGCTCCATTTTCGCCCGATCTCTCTCCCTAGCCAATCAAACTTGTTGATTTTCTAGGGATTGGTTGAGAAGGCCTCGATCTACACTTCCACCAAGAGAAATTCAATTCCCCCCACTAATCCCTTGCGGATCTTGTTACTCTTGGGTGTTTGAGCACCCTAGATGGTTGAGGTCACCGCGGAGCCATATTCCATTGTGGTGAAGCTTCATGGTGTTGTTGTTGGAGCCTCCAATTAAGTTGTGGAGATTGCCCCAACCTTGTTTGTAAAGGTCCAGTCGCCGCCTCCAAGGGCATCAATAGTGGAATCACGGCATCTCGCATTGTGTGAGGGCGTGAGGAGAATATGGTGGCCCTAGTGGCTTCTAGGGGAGCATTGTGCCTCCACACCGCTCCAACGGAGACATACTTCCACGCAAAAGGAAGGAACTTCGGTAACACATCCTTGTCTCCACCGGCTCCACTCTTGGTTATCTCGTACCTTTACTTGTGCAAGCTTAATTGTGTTATCTCCCTTGCTTGCTTGTGTGCTTATTGTTGTTGCATCATATAGGTTGCTCACATAGTTGCATGTCTAGACAACCTACTTTGATGCAAAGTTTAATTTGGTAAAGAAAAGCTAAAAATTGTTAGTGGCCTATTCACCCCCTCTAGTCAACCATATCGATCCTTTCAATTGGTATCAGAGCCTCGTCTCTTTAATAAGGACTGTGTCATCCAAAGAGTATGGTTGACACCGTAGACGGTGTGGAGGAGCACTCCGGTGTGAATCCGATCTCGTCTACGGGTGATGGGGGGACCTTGATCTCCCGTGAGGAATTCAATGTAGCCTTGGATGTTGGGAAACGTAGCATAAATTCAAAATTTTCTTACGTGTCACCAAGATCTATCTATGGAGAGACCAGCAACGAGGGGAAGGAGAGTGCATCTACATACCCTTGTAGATTGCTAAGCGGAAGCGTTCAAGTGAACGGAGTTGATGGAGTCGTACTCGTCGTGATCCAAATCACCGATGATCCTAGTGCCGAACGGACGGCACCTCCGCGTTCAACACTCGTACAGACCGGTGATGTCTCCCATGCCTTGATCCAGCAAGGAGAGAGGGAGAGGTTGAGGAAGACTCCATCCAGCAGCAGCACAACGGCGTGGTGGTGGTGGAGGAGCGTGGCAATCCTGCAGGGCTTCGCCAAGCACCACGAGAGAGAAGGACTTAGGAGAGAGGGAGGGGCTGCACCAAAGGCATAAGGGGTGTGTCAAGAGGCCCTCCTACCCCCACTATATATAGGGAGCCCAAGGGGGGGGTGCGCCAGCCCTAGGAGATCCAATCTCCTAGGGGGCGGCGGCCAAGGGAGGTTTCCCTCCCCCCCAAGGCACCTAGGAGGTGCCTTCCCTCCTTGGGACTCTTCCTTAGGGTTCCCCTTTCACCCTAGGCGCATGGGCCCTAGGGGAAGTGGCGCCCCAGCCCACTTTGGGCTGGATCCCTTCTCACTTCAGACCATGGGACCCTCCGGGATAGGTGGCCCCACCCGGTGGGCCCCCGGGACCCTTCCGGTGGTCCCGGTACAATACCGATGACCCCGAAACTTGTCCCGATGGCCGAAATAGGACTTCCTATATATAAATCTTTACCTCCGGACCATTCCGGAACTCCTCATGACGTCCGGGATCTCATCCGGGACTCCAAACAACATTCGGTAACCACATACAAGCTTCCTTTATAACCCTAGCGTCATCGAACCTTAAGTGTGTAGACCCTACGGGTTCGGGAGACATGCAGACATGACCGAGACGTTCTCCGGTCAATAACCAACAGCGGGATCTGGACACCCATGTTGGCTCCCACATGTTCCACAATGATCTCATCGGATGAACCACGATGTCAAGGACTTAATCAATCCCGTATACAATTCCCTTTGTCTATCGGTACGGTACTTGCCCGAGATTCGATCGTCGGTATCCAGATACCTTGTTCAATCTCGTTACCGGCAAGTCTCTTTACTCGTTCCGTAACACATCATCCCGTGATCAACTCCTTGATCACATTGTGCACATTATGATGATGTCTTAACGAGTGGGCCCAGAGATACCTCTCCGCTTACACGGAGTGACAAATCCCAGTCTCGATTCGTGCCAACCCAACAGACACTTTCGGAGATACCTGTAGTGCACCTTTATAGTCACCCAGTTACGTTGTGACGTTTGGTACACCCAAAGCACTCCTACGGTATCCGGGAGTTGCACAATCTCATGGTCTAAGGAAATGATACTTGACATTAGAAAAGCTTTAGCATACGAACTACATGATCTTGTGCTAGGCTTAGGATTGGGTCTTGTCCATCACATCATTCTCCTAATGATGTGATCCCGTTATCAATGACATCCAATGTCCATGGTCAGGAAACCGTAACCATCTATTGATCAACGAGCTAGTCAACTAGAGGCTTACTAGGGACATGGTGTTGTCTATGTATCCACACATGTATCTGAGTTTCCTATCAATACAATTATAGCATGGATAATAAACGATTATCATGAACAAGGAAATATAATAATAACTAATTTATTATTGCCTCTAGGGCATATTTCCAACAGTCTCCCACTTGCACTAGAGTCAATAATCTAGTTCACATCGCCATGTGATTAACACTCACAGGTCACATCGCCATGTAACCAACATCCAAGAGTTTACTAGAGTCAATAATCTAGTTCACATCACTATGTGATTAACACTCAATGAGTTCTGGGTTTGATCATGTTGCTTGTGAGAGAGGTTTTAGTCAACGGGTCTGAACCTTTCAGATCCGTGTGTGCTTTACAAATCTTTATGTCATCTCCTAGATGCAGCTACCACGCTCTATTTGGAGCCATTTCAAATAACTGTTCTACTTGGAGTTGTTCTAAATTGTTGCTCCATTATACGTATCCGGTATCTCTACTCAGAGCTATCCGGATAGGTGTTAAGCTTGCATCGTCGTAACCCTTTACGTCGAACTCTTCATCACCTCCATAACCGAGAAAATTCCTTAGTCCACTAGTTACTAAGGATAACTTTGACTGCTGTCCTGTGATCCATTCTTGGATCACTTTTGTACCCCTTGACTGACTCATGGAAAGGCACACTTCAGGTGCGGTACACAGCATAGCATACTGTAGAGCCTATGTCTTAAGCATAGGGGATGACCTTCATCCTTTCTCTCTATTCTGCCGTGGTCGAGCTTTAAGTCTTAACTTCATACCTTACAACTCAGGCAAGAACTCCTTCTTTGACTGATCCATCTTGAACACCTTCAAGATCATGTCAAGGTATGTGCTCATTTGAAAGTACCATTAAGCGTTTTGATCTATCCTTATAGATCTTGATGCTCAATGTTCAAGTAGCTTAATCCAGGCTTTCCATTGAAAAAACACTTTCCAAATAACCCTATATGCTTTCCAGAAATTCTACGTCATTTCTGATCAACAATATGTCAACAACATATACTCATCAGAAATTCTATAGTGCTCCCACTCACTTCTTTGGAAATACAAGTTTCTCATAAACTTTGTATAAACCCAAAATCTTTGATCATCATCAAAGCATTCATTCCAACTCCGAGATGCTTACTCCAGTCCTCAGAAGGATTGCTGGAGCTTTGCATACTTATTAGCATCTTTCAGGATTGACAAAACCTTCCGGTTGTATCACATACAACCTTTCCTAAAAAAAACATCGAGGAAACAATGTTTTGACATCCTATCTGCAAGATTTCATAAATAATGCAGTAATCGCTAATATAATTCCAACAGACTCTTAGCATCGCTACGAGTGAGAAAGTTTCATCGCAGTCAACTCCTTGAACTTGTCGGAAAACATCTTAACGACAAGTCGAGCTTTCTTAATGGTGACATTTACCATCATTGTCCGTCTTCCTTTTAAAATCCATCTGTACTCAATAGCATTACGACCATCGAGCCGTTCTGCCAAAGTCTACACTTTGTTTTCATACATGGATCCTCTCTCGGATTTTATGGCCTCGAGCCATTTATCGGAATCCGGGCCCACCATCGCTTCTCCATAGCTCGTAGGTCCATTGTTGTCTAGCAACATGACTTCCAAGACAGGATTACGTACCACTCTGAAGTAGTACGCATCCTTGTCATCCCACGAGGTTTGGTAGTGACTTGATCTGAAGTTTCATGATCACTATCATAAGCTTCCACTTCAATTGGTGTAGGTGCCATAGGAAGAACTCCCTGTGCTCTGCCACACACTAGTTGTAGTGACGGTTCAATAACCTCATCAAGTCTCCACCATCCTCCCACTCAATTCTTTCGAGAGAAACTTTTCCTCGAGAAAGGACCCGATTCTAGAAACAATCCCTTATTGCTTTCGGATCTGAGATAGGAGGTATACCCAACTGTTTTGGGTGTCCTATGAAGATGCATTTATCCGCTTTGGGTTCGAGCTTATCAACCTGAAACTTTTTCACATAAGCGTCGCAGCCCCAAACTTTTAAGAAATGACAGCTTAGGTTTCTCTAAACCATAGTTCATATGGTGTCATCTCATCGGAATTACGTGGTGCCCTATTTAAAGTGAATGTGGTTGTCTCTAATGCCTAACCCATAAACTATCGTGGTAATTCGATAAGAGACATCATGGTATGCATCATATCCAATAGGGTGCAGTTATGATGTTCGGACACACCATCACACAATGGTGTTCTAGGCTGTATTAGTTGTGAAACAATTTTCACATTGTCTTAATTCTGTGCCAAACTCGTAATTCAGATATTCATCTCTATGATCATATCACAGATATTTTATCCTCTTGTCACGACGATCTTTCAACTTCACCCTGAAATTACTTGAACCTTTCAATAATTCAGACTCGTGATTCATCAAGTAAATATACTCAATATCTACTCAAATCATCTGTGAAGTAAGAACATAACGATATCCACTACATGCCTCAGCACTCATTGGATTGCACACATCAAAATGTATTACTTCCAACAAGTTGCTTTCTAGTTCCATTTTACTGAAAACGAGGCTTTTAGTCATCTTGCCCATGTGGTATGATTTGCATGTCTCAAGTGATTCAAAATCAAGTGAGTCCAAACGCTCCATTTGCATGGAGTTTCTTCATGCATATACACCAATAGACATGGTTCGCATGCCTCAAACTTTTCAAAAACGAGTGAGCCCAAAGATCCATCAACATGGAGCTTCTTCATGCGTTTTATACCGATATGACTTACGTGGCAGTGCCACAAGTAGGTGGTACTATCATTACTATCTTTTGGCATGAACATGTGTATCATTATGATCGAGATTCAATAAACCATTCATTTCAGGTGCAAGACCATTGAAGGTATTATTCAAATAAACAGAGTAACCATTATTCTCTTTAAATGAATAACCGTATTGCGATAGACATAATCCAATCATGTCTATGCTCAACGCAAACACCAATCTCGATGGTAGAGGGAGCGTGCGATGCTTGATCATATCAACATTGGAATCACTTCCAACACATATCGTCAGCTCACCTTTAGCTAGTCTCCATTTATTCCGTAGCTTTTATTTCGAGTTACTAACACTTAGCAACCGAACCGGTATCTAATACCCTGGTGCTACTAGGAGTACTAGTAAAGTACACATTAACACAATGTATATCCAATATACTTCTATTGACTTTGCCAGCCTTCTCATCTACCAAGTATCTAGGGTAATTCTGCTCCAGTGGCTGTTCCCCTTATTACAGAAGCACTTAGTCTCGGGTTTGGGTTCAACCTTGGGTTTCTTCAGTAGAGCAGCAGCTGATTTGCCGTTTCATGAAGCATCCCTTTTGCCCTTGCCCTCCTTGAAACTAGTGGTTTCACAAACCATCAACAATTGATGCTCCCTTTTGATTTCTACTTTTGTGGTGTCAAACATCGCGAATATCTCAAGGATCATCATATATGTCCCTGATATATTATAGTTCATCACGAAGCTCTAGCACCTTGGTGGTAATGACTTCGGAGAAACATCACTATCTTATCTGGAAGATCAACTCCCACTTGATTCAAATGATTGTTGTACTCAGACAATTTGAGCACTAGCTCAACAATTGAGCTTTTCTCCTCAGTTTGCAAGCTGAGAAAATCATCGGAGGTCTTATACCTCTTGACGTGGGCACGAGCCTGAAATCCCAATTTCAGCCCTCGAAACATCTCATATGTTTCGCGACGTTTCAAAACGTCTTTGGTGCCTCAACTCTAAACCGTTTAACTGAACTATCACGTAGTTATCAAAATGTGTATGTCAGATGTTCGCAACATCCACAGACAACGTTCGAGGTTCAGCACACTGAGCGGTGCATTAAGGACATAAGCCTTCTATGAAGCAATGAGGACAATCCTCAGTTTACGGACCTAGTCCGCATAATTGCTACTATCAACTTTCAACTAAATTTTCTCTAGGAACATATCTAAACAGTAGAACTGAAGCGCGAGCTACGACATAATTTACAAAGATCTCTTGACTATGTTCAGGATAATTAAGTTCATCTTATGAACTCCCACTCAGATAGACATCCCTCTAGTCATCTAAGTGATTACATGATCCGAGTCAACTAGGCCGTGTCCGATCATCACGTGAGACGGACTAGTCAACTTCGGTGAACATCTTCATGTTGATCGTATCTTCTATATGACTCATGCTCGACCTTTCGGTCTTCTGTGTTCCGAGGCCATGTCTGTACATGCTAGGCTCGTCAAGTCAACCTAAGTGTTTGCATGTGTTCCGAGGCCATGTTTGTACATGCTAGGCTCGTCAACACCCATTGTATTCGAACGTAAGAATCTATACACCCGATCATCACGTGGTGCTTCGAAACTACGAACTGTCGCAATGGTGCACAGTTAGGGGGAACACTTTCTTGAAATTTTAATGAGAGATCATCTTATTTACTACCGTCGTTCTAAGAAAATAAGATGTATAAACATGATAAACATCACATGCAATCAAATAGTGACATGATATGGCCAATATCATATTGCTCCTTTTGATCTCCATCTTCGGGGCTCCATGATCATCATCGTCACCGGCATGACACCATGATCTCCATCATCATGATCTCCATCATCGTGTCTTCTTGAAGTTGTCACGTCAACTATTACTTCTACTACTACAGCTAACGGTTAGCAATAAAGTAAAGTAATTACATGACGTTTATGTTGACACGCAAGTCATAAATAAATTAAGACAACTCCTATGGCTCCTGCCGGTTGTCATATTCATCGACATGCAAGTCGTGATTCCTATTACAAGAACATGATCATCTCATACATCACATATATCATTCATCACATCCTTTGGCCATATCACATCACATAGCATACCCTGCAAAAACAAGTTAGACGTCCTCTAATTGTTGTTTGCTTGTTTTACGTGGCTGCTATGGGTTTCTAGCAAGAACGTTTCTTACCTACGCAAAAAACACAATGTGATATGCCAATTGCTATTTACCCTTCATAAGGACCCTTTTCATCGAATCCGATCCGAGTAAAGTGGGAGAGACAGACACCCGCCAGCCACCTAATGCAACTAGTGCATGTTAGTCGGTGGAACCGGTCTCACGTAAGCATACGTGTAAGGTTGGTCCGGGCCGCTTCATCCCACGATGCCGCCGAATCAAGATAAGACTAGTAACGGCAAGCATATTGAACAAAATCAACGCCCACAACTACTTTGTGTTCTACTCGTGCATAGTAACTACGCATAGACCTGGCTCATGATGCCACTGTTGGGAAACGTAGCATAAATTCAAAATTTTCTTACGTGTCACCAAGATCTATCTATGGAGAGACCAGCAACGAGGGGAAGGAGAGTGCATCTACATACCCTTGTAGATCGCTAAGCGGAAGCGTTCAAGTGAACGGAGTTGATGGAGTCGTACTCGTCGTGATCCAAGTCACCGATGATCCTAGTGCCGAACGGACGGCACCTCCGCGTTCAACACACGTACAGCCCGGTGACGTCTCCCATGCCTTGATCCAGCAAGGAGAGAGGGAGAGGTTGAGGAAGACTCCATCCAGCAGCAGTACAACGGCGTGGTGGTGGTGGAGGAGCGTGGCAATCCTGCAGGGCTTCGCCAAGCACCACGGGAGAGGAGAAGGACTTAGGAGAGAGGGAGGGGCTGCACCAAAGGCATAAGGGGTGTGTCAAGAGGCCCTCCTACCCCCACTATATATAGGGAGCCCAAGGGGGGGGGTGCGCCAGCCCTAGGAGATCCAATCTCCTAGGGGGCGGCGGCCAGGGGAGGTTTCCCTCCCCCCCAAGGCACCTAGGAGGTGCCTTCCCTCCTTGGGACTCTTCCTTAGGGTTCCCCTTTCACCCTAGGCGCATGGGCCCTAGGGGAAGTGGCGCCCCAGCCCACTTTGGGCTGGATCCCTTCTCACTTCAGCCCATGGGACCCTCCGGGATAGGTGGCCCCACCCGGTGGGCCCCCGGGACCCTTCCGGTGGTCCCGGTACAATACCGATGACCCCGAAACTTGTCCCGATGGCCGAAATAGGACTTCCTATATATAAATCTTTATCTCCGGACCATTCCGGAACTCCTCATGACGTCCGGGATCTCATCCGGGACTCCGAACAACATTAGGTAACCACATACAAGCTTCCTTTATAACCCTAGCATCATCGAACCTTAAGTGTGTAGACCCTACGGGTTCGGGAGACATGCAGACATGACCGAGACGTTCTCCGGTCAATAACCAACAGCAGGATCTGGATACCCATGTTGGCTCCCACATGTTCCACGATGATCTCATCGGATGAACCACGATGTCAAGGACTTAATCAATCCCGTATACAATTCCCTTTGTCTATCGGTACGGTACTTGCCCGAGATTCGATCGTCGGTATCCCGATACCTTGTTCAATCTCGTTACCGGCAAGTCTCTTTACTCGTTCCGTAACACATCATCCCGTGATCAACTCCTTGATCACATTGTGCACATTATGATGATGTCCTACCGAGTGGGCCCAGAGATACCTCTCCGCTTACACGGAGTGACAAATCCCAGTCTCGATTCGTGCCAACCCAACAGACACTTTCGGAGATACCTGTAGTGCACCTTTATAGTCACCCAGTTACGTTGTGACGTTTGGTACACCCAAAGAACTCCTACGGTATCCGGGATTTGCACAATCTCATGGTCTAAGGAAATGATACTTGACATTAGAAAAGCTTTAGCATACGAACTGCATGATCTTGTGCTAGGCTTAGGATTGGGTCTTGTCCATCACATCACTCTCCTAATGATGTGATCCCGTTATCAATGACATCCAATGTCCATGGCCAGGAAACCGTAACCATCTATTGATCAACGAGCTAGTCAACTAGAGGCTTACTAGGGACATGGTGTTGTCTATGTATCCACACATGTATCTGAGTTTCCTATCAATACAATTATAGCATGGATAATAAACGATTATCATGAACATGGAAATATAATAATAACTAATTTATTATTTCCTCTAGGGCATATTTCCAACATTGGAGACATTGAAAACCTCAATGACGACCGAGGTTGAAAGCATGTTTACTAAATTCATTGAAGGGCTTAAACTATCCACGACACCGTTGACAGTGGGTGATCCCACTGACAAGGTGACGGATGCTAACTCCGACAAGGGGGAAGCTAGTAGTGAAAAGGCTCCTTCTTCTAGTGGTAAAATGGCACCGGCATCTTTGCCCATGTGGAACCACCACTTGTTTATGGTGGACCAATTCCTTCCACTCATTTGAAACATGCCGGTCCTCCCCCTAAGATTGTGAAAAATGAGGACTTTGATTCTTGGGTTTATCGCTTTAAGCGTCATTTAAATCATGTGAATACTAATCTTTGGAGAATCATTAAAGAAGGTTTCTATCTGCATGACCCAAGCAACTTCACTCATCGAGAAGCCGTGGATAATCAATTCAATGAGAATGCTCTCTTCATCATCCAAGATGCAATTCCACCCGAAGATCTACCTCATCTTCGGCCCTTCGCCTTGGCCAAATATGCATGGCTTTGTGTTGTCTCTCTCTACTGGGGAAGCGCAAGCATTCAACGCTCCAACTATGAAGTAGTGCAAGATGAAGCCGATGAGTTTGCTATGAAAGAAGATGAAGAACCTCGTGAGCTTTATCGGAGAGTAACCAAACTCGCGGTCTCACTCTGAGATCATGGGAGCAAGGACACGAATGACAATTGGATCAAGCGCAAATTCCTCAAGGCAATGATGCCTTACCACAAGGCCATGTCCTCCGTCATTCATCAAAAGTCGGACTTCCACACCTTGACCTCAAGTGAAGTGTTGGATGAGTTTGTGGCTATGAACATCTTGGACAAGACCACCGACAATGCGGTGCTTCACTCTCAAAGGGCAAAGAAGCCCAACCTTGCATTGAAGGCCAAGGTTTGCGTTGAAGAAGAAGAGGAGGAAGAAGAGGGAAGCAACCCCGAAGATACAAAGTATGCCTATCATGAACACATGGCACTTGCTGCAAGGCAATTTTGGAGCAAGAAGAACTCAAGGCCAAACTTCAACAAGAACAACTCAAGTGGCATGAAGAGCAAGCAACGTGTGAGGACTTGCTACAATTGTGGCAATGTGAGCCATTTTTTGCGGAGTGCCCGTATGAGAAGAGGGAAGACAATGGTGGCAAGCTCATCCGAAAGGACAAAGCCAAGTCTTTCCCCAACAAGAGCAACTTCACCAAGAAGACACCTCACAAGGCGTTGGTGGTTCACGAAGAGTACCATGAGGATGATGATGATGAAGATGGTGAGTCGGTTGCCATGGCCTCCGTTGCCATTGCAAAAACTCCACGAGTGTCTCTCTTCGACTCACCCAATGAGAACATCACCGCCAAGTGCCTCATGGCTAAAGCCACCAACAAGGTAACCCCCAACATCAAAACTACCATCATTGATAATCCTTCCTTGACAGATTGCATTGATGAATATGAGGGATCTAATGTGGAGGAAAATGAGTTTGAGTCCTTTATGGGTAAACTCAAGGGTAAATCCAAGAAGCATTTTGTTGCTCTCTTGGAACAACTTGGTGAAGCCAATGACATGATCGAGGCTCACGAAGATACTATCACCAAGATGGAGGGGCATAGTCGTGACTATGCCGATGAGATTTCAGATCTTTCCAATGCTCTTGAGGAAGAGCGTGGTCTTCGTTTGGCTCTTGAGGAGTCACACAACGTTGATCACACTAAGTTAAAGAAAGATTTCGATCATGCTCTCGTTGTCTCTCATGTGCTAAACTCCAAAAAGGCCAAGCTTGGGGTTGATCTTCCTAGACTCAAAGAGGAGTTTGATCTACTTGACAAGGATCATAAGGTCTTGAAGGGTGCTCATGCTAGCCTCAAAGAGTCTCATGATCAACTTCAAGTAAAGCTAACCAAGGAGAAAGCCACTATTCCTCGTATGATGTTAATTGATAATGCAAATGCTACTAACCCATGTTGTGAGCATGTGCATCTTGTTGAGGAGAACGCTAAGCTAAAGGTGCAACTTGAGAAAGGTCTTGTATCTTGCATACAAGGCGAGAAGAACCTCAACGACCTTTTGACCAACCAAAAGGGAGTTGTGGCCAAGGAAGGGACTGGGTACGTGCCCAAGTCCAAGAATAAGAAGAAGAATGACAAGGCCAAATGACCTCCTCCTCTCAAGAAAACCTTTGTGAAGGAGGGAGAGGGTGCTACTAAAGAGAAGGAGAAGAACTCCGTGAGGGGTAGTGATGCCAAGAAGGTCAACGCTTCCATTCCCAACAAAGCCGGTGACTTTAACCCTTCTTATGTGTTGTGCCGTGCTAGAGATGGGCATGATTTTGCCAAATTTTTTGGTTATCCTTATGAGTACATTGAATGGTCTATTTGGGTTCCTAATACCCTTGTTACTAACATCAAAGGACCCATTACAAAATGGGTACCTAAAACCAAGCATTGATCTCTTGTAGGTGTTTGCTTCCAGTGGGGGATCATGGTTGCTCGATAGTGAAGCTACTAATCATATGACCGGAAGCAAGGACTTGGTGGTGGACGTGCAAAAGATTCCATCCATGCCCACCAACATTGAGTAGGGTGACGCCTCATCCTCTAAGGTATTGGGACTCGGCAAAGTTGTCATTTCTCATGATCTTACGATCGAGAAGGTCATGCTTGTTGAGTCCCTTGCATACAATTTACTTTCCGTTCGTCAACTAGCACTTATGGGCTTTGCCACTTTCTTTGATATTGATATCGTGGCCCTCTTGTGGAGCAAGACTCTTAAAGTAGCCTTTGTTGGGCATGTCGAGAATGGTCTCTATGTGATTAACTTTTCGGAGTGACCCACTAAGACCGCGACATGCCTAATGGCTAAAGTTGGCGTGGGATGGCTTTGGCATCGCCGTTTGGCCCACGTCAATATGAGATCTTTGCAAAGTCTTCTCAAGGGGGACCATGTCCGTGGACTAACAAATGTTAGTTTTGCCCAAGATCGTGCTTGCAGTGCTTGTATCGAAGGAAAGCTACGTGAGAAGGCTCACCCTCCCACGACTATCATCTACTTGAAGAGGCCTTTGGAGCTCCTTCATTTGGATCTCTTCGGGCCTCCATCTTTTGATAGTCTTGGGGGTAGGAAGTATTGCTTGGTGATTGTGGATGATTATTCAAGATACTATTGGGTATACTTTTTCAAGAGGAAGAATGATACCCAACAAACCATCATCAACTTTGCAAAAGAGGCTCAACGTCAACACAATGCAATGATCTTGACAATAAGAAGTGACAACGGCACCGAGTTCAAGAACTACACCTTGGATGAGTTTCTTAGAGATGAGGGGATCAAGCATAAATATTCCGCACCATACACCCCTCAACAAAATGGTGTAGCGCAGAGGAAGAACCGGATGTTGATGGATGCGGCACGGACCATGATGGCGGAGTTCAAGTCTCCATACAACTTTTGGGTGGAAGCCATCAACACCGTGTGTCATGCATCAAATCGGCTCTACCTCCGCAAATGCTTGAACAAGACTCCATATGAGATACTCACCGGGAACAAGCCCAATCTCAAGTACTTCCGGGTGTTCGGGTGTAAGTGTTTCATTAGACTTATTGAGGATACATGTAACGTGGAGTTTGATGAGAATAACGGCTCCCAAGTGGAGCAAAGTGGCACTTGTGATGTAGGTGATGAAATTCCTCCCCAAGCCATAAGAAGAATGGGTGTTGGTTTTATCCTAGGGACAATTGCATTTTTACCCCTAGTTGGTACCTACCCACGGGTTTTGCCCTTACTTTTCGAGCTTGCTCAATTTTGCCCTTACTTTTTCCGTCGAGATCCCTCGAATGCCCTTTGACCATTTGACCAAAACTTTGAAAATTCATAACTAATTCATATGAACTCAGAAAAATGCAAATAAGATATCAAAATATTCAGATAAACATTACCTTTATGGGCATATCATTTGCATTCAGGACAAAAGCATCGTTTAAACTACCCGAGGTAATTAATATTATTAACATTATTAAAAAAATAGGTATAAACAATATTTTTTTCGTGAATAAAAATTATATGCAAATGTAGGTGATGTTTTCTGAGCATCCTAATACCTTATTTGCATTTTCCTGAGTTTGTATCAACTTGTTATGAAGTTTCCAAATAATGGTCAAAGTCATTAGAACATTCATAACAAGTTGATACAAACTCAGAAAATTGCAAATAAGTTATCAAGATGTTCAGAAAACATCACCTACATTTGCATGTATTTTTTATTCATGAAAAAATATTGATTATACCTATTTATTTTTAATAATGTTAATAACATTAATTACCATGGGTAGTTTAAATGATGATTTTGTTCTGAATGCAAATGATATGCCCATAAAGGTAATGTTTATCTGAACATTTTGATATCTTATTTGTATTTTTCTGACTTCATATGAATTAGTTATGAATTTTCAAAGTTTTGGTCAAACGGTCAAAGGGCATTCGAGGGACCTTGATGGAAAAAGTAAGGGCAAAACTGAGCAAGCTCGAAAAGTAAGGGCAAAACCCGTGGGTAGGAACCAACTAGGGGTAAAAATGCAATTGTCCCTTTATCCTACCCATTGAGGAACCCCTTGTGGCCTAAGGAGAAGGACAATGCTCCACTCTTGTGGAGCCATCACCAACCCAAGGCCCACACGCTTCCGAAGAACATAGTGAAGGCCCTCAACCTCAAGAACCAGACCAAGGGTAAGGTCAATATCAAGATGGTGTTGTAACATCAAGTGATTCCCAAGGTCAAGTTCTCTCCTCCGAGCAAGTTCAAGATCAAGAGCTTCTTCTAGATCAAGAACAAGCTCAAGACGGCGCTCAAGATGATCAAGTGTCCACTCCTCGTCTCACCCCGAGGAGGAATTGGAGCGTCATGCCACCAAGATTGCTTCCAAGCTCTCCACCAAGGATCATCTCATGACAAATGTGCTTGTAAGCATAAGAAAGGGGGTAAGCAATTGCAGACAATTAGAAAACTATTGTGAACATCACACGTTTGTCTCTTGTGTTGAACCCCAAAAGGTCTATTAGGCGCTTAGAGATCCGGATTGGCTCAATGCCATGCATCAAGAAATCAACAACTTCGAGCGCAACAAAGTGTGGAGATTGGTGCCAAGGCCAACGGGGAACCACAATGTCATTGGAACCAAGTGGATATTCAAGAAAAAGCAAGATGCTCATGGGATTATCATTCGCAACAAGGCTCGGTTGGTTGCACAAGGCTACTCCCAAGTTGAGGGTATCGACTACGGTGAAACCTTTGCCCCCGTTGCTCGTCTTGAATCCATTCGCATGTTGATTGCATATGCTTCTCATCATAACTTTAAGTTACAACAAATGGATGTGAAGAGTGCTTTTCTTAATGGTCCCATTAATGAGTTGGTTTATGTCAAGCAACCCCCGGGTTCGAGGACCCCTACTTTCCCGATCATGTGTATCAACTCGATAAGGCACTCTATGGCCTTAAAAATCCCCACGTGCGTGGTATGACCACCTTACTGAGTTGTTACAAGACCGTGGTTTTGAAGTAGGACTAATCGACCCCACTCTTTTTACTAAGAAGGTCAAAGGGGAGTTGTTTGTGTGCCAATTATATGTTGATGATATTATCTTTGGTTCCCCTAACAAAGCTTTCAATGAGGAATTTGCCGCTCTCATGACCTCAAAGTTCGAGATGTCTTCCATGGGAGAGTTGAAGTTCTTTCTCGGGTTCGAAGTGAAGCAAACAAGAGAAGGAACCTTCATCAACCAAGCCAAATACACTCAAGACATGCTCAAGAGATTCAAGCTAAGTGATGTCAAGCCGGCGTCCACTCCTATGCCAGTCAAATGCCAACTTGACATCGATCCCAATGGTAAAGTGGTGGATCAAAAGGTATATCGCTCCATGATTGGCTCTTTGCTTTACCTTTGTGCATCTAGACCAGATATCATGTTGAGTGTGGGAATTTGTGCATGGTTTCAAGCTGGACCTAAGGAAAGTCACTTTGTGGCGGTCAAGCGAATCTTTCGATATTTGGCTCATACCCCAAACTTTGGCTTATGGTACCCAAGGGGGGAAAACTTCAAGCTTTTAGGTTATTCGGACTCGGATTGGGTGGGAGACAAAGTGGATAGGGAGTCCACTTCCGGAGGGTGCCAATTTCTTGGTTGCTCTTTGGTGAGTTGGTTTTCCAAGAAGCAAAGTTGCGTGTCTCTCTCGTCCACTGAAGCGGAGTATGTGGCAGCCGGTAGTTGTTGTGCACAACTCTTATGGATGAGGAAAACTTTGAAGGATTACGGTGTCATTTGTGACAAAGTGCCTCTTTGGTGTGACAATGAAAGTGCAATCAAGATTTCTCTCAACCCAGTGGAACACTTCAAGACGAAGCATATTGAGATCCGGTATCACTTCATCCAGGATCATATTAGGTGAGGAGAGATCGAGCTCAACTATGTCAACACTCTTGATAACCTTGCAGACATCTTCACGAAGCCCTTGGATGAAGCAAGATTTCGCGAGTTAAGGCATGAGCTAAATATCGTTGATTCGAGCAATCTTGCTTGAACCCGTGCACACCCCTCACCATACTCAACTTGTTATCTTGTTTAGGTATAGGCATGGACATAGGGGGAGTGTTGTTCTCTCAATGAACTCTCCCCCCCCCCATTATGCATAAATTGATCAACTCTTTCACATTAGCCATTTTTGGTGGCACTTGTTCTTCAAAGACGAGTTTTGGTCATGTGCCCAAGGATAATTCTTCGCGGTGCCATACCAATCGACTCAAAAATAGGTGGCTCCGGCCACCGCCCTCTCCTTGGAGAGGTTCTCATGGTTGGTCCTTGTTGTCTCTTGCCTTTCTTTCTTTCTCCATGCTGAGCGTGTTCTTGTGTTGTCTCGTTCGCTTGTCGTTTTTTTCCTCTTTCGCGTAGCCCCTTTCTTTTGTTTGAAACTTGCATCATTTTGAGCTCATGGTACTACTGCAGCCTACCACGATACTACTGCTTGTGGAGTGCGCGGTACTTCCGCACCCAGCGCGGCAGTATTTTTTTACTGCCGCCTGGGGGAGCGGTACTACCGCTCTGGTGCGGCTCTTCCGCCCAAGCGGTACTACCGCGATGAGATGCGGTACTATCGCGCTGCCGAGGGCGCGTGGGGTTAAGACCCGGGCAGGGGGAGTTCCAACTCCCCCATACCCATTCGCCTGTCTCTCTCCCTACTGCCTCTCTCTCTCCTGCTCAAGAACGGCGCCGGAGAGCCTCGTCGGATCTCCGTCCCCGGCTGCTCTCCTCAGATTCCGACCGGTGGGATCGTTCCCCACCACTTCCTCTTGCCATGAATCAAGGTCTCTCCCCAAATCCCTCTCTCTTTTGTTCATCCTTTCGCTTCTAGGTTTTGGGGAGATGCATGTTGATTATTGAGATTTTAGGCCAAATCTTTGCAAGAGTAGGATGTAGGAGAGTAGTGATGCGTAGAAAGTGTGCTTGATATGTTGTCCCATGGTAGATTTGATCAATCGGAGTACCGCCTCGTTGTCGCGGTTGTTCTCAGATTCATCTGTTCGGATCTGATGACGTGCGGTACTACCGCCTAGCAGGTGCGGTACTACCGCTCGTACGGTACTACCACCCCTTAGGCGCGGTACTACCACACGGGCCGCGGTACTAAAGCTGTACTGCCGCTCCGAGCCCCAGTACTACCGTGCCACCGTGCAGTACTACCGCGACTAGGAGCGGCATTAATTTTTTAGTACCGCGCGACCAGGCCGTACTACCGCTGCTGTCAAACCTTCTTCATGGCAATTACCATATTCATTTTCTACTGGTTTCTTGTGTTTTGTTGTGGTCCTTGTTTTGACCCGTCTCGCTTCTCGTGTGTGTTTGTGTTGTGTGTCTCAGGTGGTGGCTCCGGTGTCCCTGCTTGTCGTTCCAATCCAAGCCGAGACACGGGTTCCAAGCGTCTGCACAACCAAGAGGATGTTCTAGAGGGCTCCAATGCCCCCAAGCGCAATGTCAAGACCACTGCTAGCATGGTCAAGGAACGAACAAGGGACATGGATGAGATACCTCTTGCTGAGTTTGTCTATCTCGGGAAGATCAACCCCTATGCGCATCCTCATGCAAACTTCAGAGGGAATGAACTATTTTGGACCAAGCAGCAGAATCTCATTTACTTGGATGTGATCAAGGCCAAGTAGAATCTGTATGTGGATGTGCACTGGGTCGACATGCATCACATGAGGGAGGAGAAGCATCGTCACTACTTTGGTGAGGCCTTGGACCTTGTGGAGCAGTTTGCCATTGAGGATGTGATCTCTTTTCATCTGGACTATGACCCCGAGCTTGTGGCACAGTTCTTTGCCTCGGTCCACTTTCACTCTGGGGAGGATCGGAGGATGGCCTGGATGACCAATGGACGTCAGTTGACTGCTACTTGGAAGGAGTTCATGGATTTGCTCAGAGTGCCTGATGAGGGGCTCCACACACCTGTTAGTGTTCGCCCTCATGCCAACTCCGAGTCAGCAAGCAAGGACAAGCTTATGCCATTCTACGTTGAGAAGAAGCTGGCCAGTGGCAAGTCGACGTGGGTGCTCAACTCGTTTCTTGACATCATGCACCGGATCTTCCGCCACTCGCTCTTTCCTCGCATTGGGGACAAGGACAAGGTGCATGCCTTTCTTGTGGACATGTTGCTCATTTGTGAGGAGGCCCGAGTTTCTCAGACTCAACCACTTGATGTCTCACATATCATGTGGTGTGAGCTTCGGTTCGCGGTGTTCACCCGCAAGGTACCCATCTATGGTCCTTATATGTTCCTCCTGATATCGAAGACTTGGGAGAAGATCTATCCCAATGAGGAGTTTCTGGCCCCTGACTGGATCCGTCATGACTCCATCAGACTCCGCATCAAGCCCCAGTGGGCTAACACTACTACTCGTGCCGAGGCTGAGGCTGCTAAGAGGGCAGCTGATGAGGAGGAGATTGAGGAGGAGAGTGCGGCTGAGGACAGCTCTGCGGGATATGCACCTCCCTCCATTGATCCCTCATGGGCGAAGAAGCTGAATGCCAAGATGAAGGCCTTGTTCTGCATGCAGGCCAAGGGGCAGTATCAGACTCACGTGGCCTCCAAGGAGAGTCACCGCTGCGACAAGAAGATCATGAGGGTGTTTGGAGAGGATGTTTCTGGCAGCTCTGAGGAGCACATCACTCCAGAGGCTGAATGGATGGCAAAACAAGGCTACAGGTGGACTGATTCTGAGGAGGAGCACATTCCTGCGGCCGAGTCTAACGAGGAGCGTGCGAGCAACTACTCTGCTTGAGGCACCACTTGTGTTGTAGCTGTCCTCTCTGCCTTTTTGGCGTCTCGATGCCAAAGGGGGAGAGAGTGTAGGGATTTGCCGTGTCGTGTCATGTTTGCTTTGTTTGTGTTTGGTTTGTTGAACCGTGTTTGCTTTGGTTTGGTTTGAGTTTATTTGAGCGTGTGAGACTTATCTATCATATGGTGTTAGACATATGCACTCTATCTATCGCACCTTACTGAGCTTATGATATGTTGTGCTACTTAGTTCATGCTCTTATCTACTATCATGCTTAGTGTTAGCATTGTTATTGCAAGATATGCCATGTCTATAAAATATAGGGGGAGTGTTGATCCTAGTATGTGTGCCGTGCAGTCCAAAGCACTCATCTAACTAGCACACATCTAGGGGGAGCCCGTCTATATTTTAGAGATGTATGGTTTGCTCATGTTCTATTCTTTCTCCCTTGTGCAAATCCCGTATTGTAATCAATCCACTAAAAAGGGGGAGATTGTAAGGGCATATTTATCCCTAAGGTGTTTTGGTGATTGATGACAATGCATTTGCGGACTAATCGTGTGTCTCGAGTATTTCAGATATTTCATGACTAGGCACGAGACGGTTAGGAGCCCCTCAAAGATTATTGAAGACGACGTTTTTCTACGTTCCTTTTTCGGTCGATTTGAGTCGTAGGAAAGCCGTACTATTAAGAGGGGGTCCGCTTTGGAAAGGTTTGGGTGGAATCATCACGTACACGTTTACTCCTCTTTGCACCGCCTTTCCTTTAGCACCTTGGAGCATCCTTCGTTTCTTCTTGTCTGTGCAAAAATAAGTCTTCCTATCTGTTGTTGTTCTGAGGCTTGCGGTAGTACTGATCTTCGGAGCGGTAGTACCGCAGGCCCCTACGGTAGTACCGCATGCCCTTGCGGTAGTACCGCAGGTGGTCACGGTAGTACCGCTCCTTGGGAGCCATAGTACCGTGAGACCTGGTCCGGCACAGCACCAGTAGCGGAAGTAGGAGCGGATGTAATATTTTACATCCGCTCCCCGCGCGGTAGTACCGCTTGCCTTCAGCGGTAGTACCGTGTCGGACTTTTTGCACTATTTTGTAATCAGCAGAACTAGCCATGGACATTTATCTGTCCACGGCCTTCACAGGCTGGTCCAACCCTGCCTTGCGGTAGTACCGCAAGGGTGTGCGGTAGTAACGTAAGGCCTTGCGGTAGTACCGCTTGGCAGGCGCGGTAGTACCGCTTATCGCGGGCTGGTTAAGTGGATAACGGTTGGATTTCTCTCTCCACTATATAAGGGGTATCTTCTTCTCCGAGTTGACTACCTCTTCCAACCCTAAGCTCCATTGTTGCTCCAAGCTCCATTTTCGTCCGGTCTCTCTCCCTAGCCAATCAAACTTGTTGATTTTCTAGGGATTGGTTGAGAAGGCCTCGATCTACACTTCCACCAAGAGAAATTCGATTCCCCCCACTAATCCCTTGCGGATGTTGTTACTCTTGGGTGTTTGAGCACCCTAGACGGTTGAGGTCACCGCGGAGCCATATTCCATTGTGGTGAAGCTTCGTGGTGTTGTTGTTGGGAGCCTCCGATTAAGTTGTGGAGATTGCCCCAACCTTGTTTGTAAAGGTCCGGTCACCGCCTCCAAGGGCACCAATAGTGGAATCACAACATCTCGCATTGTGTGAGGGCGTGAGGAAAATACAGTGGCCCTAGTGGCTTCTTAGGGAGCATTGTGCCTCCACACCGCTCCAACGGAGACGTACTTCCCCTCAAAAGAAAGGAACTTCGGTAACACATCCTAGTCTCCACCGGCTCCACTCTTGGTTATCTCGTACCTTTACTTGTGCAAGCTTAATTGTGTTATCTCCCTTGCTTGCTTGTGTGCTTATTGTTGTTGCATCATATAGATTGCTCACATAGTTGCATGTCTAGACAACCTACTTTGATGCAAAGTTTAATTTGGTAAAGAAAAGTTAAAAATTGTTAGTTGCCTATTCACCCCCCTCTAGTGAACCATATCGATCCTTTCAACGAGTATACGTGAGTACCTACACAAAACAAAGACAAAGAGAAAATTGTGTGTGTGTGTGGTATATGTACACATCATCCATCATGATGCGCACGTGCAAGTGTTCGTTAGCACAAAATAGCCAATGCTCAAATAAATGAGATGCGTGATATAGAAACATGTCATCCATTGATCATGATTGGTTTGTTGTTATGTATAGCATAATGGAGACTCAAATTGTGTAATGCATCACAAGAAAATATGTAGAGCATTGTTATTCATGGAATGCATACGGTGCAAGCAATTATGAGAATCATGCAAAGTATGGAATGCATCAAAATCTCCTAATATGTATGAGGAAACTATGGGGCTCTCCTCATGATCATTAATGGAAACATCACACGAAGAATATTGACAACATCCAAAACAATGCATATTTGGAACAATGTGATCATGGCATGGCATAGTAGATGAATTGCACAAATCATGTAAAGGAAGCATGGCAATATCATCACATGAAAAACAAAAGCCAATGACCATCACCTCATCATCTATGCCATAAGTGCAAATGGGATTGATTTTAATGGGGCATGCATAGTTACTATGTTGAGATTGAAATGATGCAATATGTGAGATCTCACTCATAGCATATGACAAGTTCAAAGGATTGTCAAACATGATGTGACCAATAGAATTTTCACATGATATCCTATGGAGCATAGCATCACAACTAGGCAAATCAACATGCTCATCATCATATTCATCATAGATAGGTAAGTCATGACATGAAGAAGTCGCACTAGCATGAAGCATGGGAATAGGTGGATCAACATCATGCAAGCAATCATTCATGAAATCGTCCACTAGTGGGACAAGAGAAGCACCATCACCTATGTGACCTTTGGAGCATCGCTCATGTGTTGTAGGTGAGGTGTCGAAGACCAAGTCGTGGTCATCTTCATCTTGATGGAACCATGTGGGGTGCATCTTCTTCCACCATGGCCATCGTTGTCTCCATTGGAGATATGGACTCGTCGAGGATAGGCATGTTGTCATGTAGGAGACCTAGCACCAAAGAAGAAAACACAATGGGAGTAGAGGTTAAGTCGTTAGGAATCATAGTGGCCTCACGTGCCGTGTCAACTACCTCACTCACTAAGTGTGGTGGCTCACTCACTCCCTCTTGGATGCTCTCAAGTATGGGGCTAGTGGTGGTCACACTCATCCTCTCATGGGAAATGCACTCAATGTCACAAGTGGTGGAGTCACTCATATCACTCATGGTGGGGTGGCTCTCCTCACATGGGAATTGGGGCATCTCTTTATATGTGGGTGTCGAAGAGATGTTGGTGCAAATGTCTCCATGCTCAATCATGTCGTAGTTGTAGCCGTGGATGAAGGCCGAAGATGGCACATCATCACTCTCCTCTAAGACCAAAGGTAAGGTCTCATGTGCGGTCTCGTAACTTGACTCGGAGTATGAGTCCAATATGGGCACCGTCTTCATGTTGTTGAAGAGGTTCATGCTCGTCGTCATGGTCGAAGGGGATGGCCCTTGCTCGACCTTCTTGTCGTCATCTTGTTGTAGGATGCCCATATGATGTGGCACCTCGTAGCTCGTCTCCATGACCAAAGGTAATTTCCCGTGCTCGGCCATCTTCCTTGAGGGGCTTCCGAAGATGGAAGTGTCACCCTCGCTCGTAGGTGGTCGCCTTGTACTTGATGATGTCGATGTAGGCGAACTCACGGGAAGTAGGCGAAGATGTTGTACGTCCAAAGGCGAACATGCCTTGATAGCACTTGGCGAAGATGCCAAAGTGGTGGTGGTAGTAGATGTAGCGCCGTCTTGGTGGTGCTCGTCTCGTGGTCTTCTCTTGTGGTCATGAAGTTTGGACTTGGCGTGAAGTAGGGCTTGTTGGGACTTATAGGTAGGCGCATCTCGAGCATCTTCATGATGATGTTTTCATTTTCGTGCTTGAGCTTGATGGCGTTCGTTGTCGTCGTGCACATGATGCTTGGAGGTGACTGCCCTTCATGATGTAGTGGATCACGAACGTGATGGTGGTCGCCATGGAGATGTGGACGTGGACGACTTGTGCTTGTGTCGCTTGGGCGCTCCGAAGATGATCGATTTGCTCGTCGCCGCCTTGAAGATGACGAAGGGAAAGTAGACTTGATCAAGGCTCAAATCTCCTCCATCCTTGCATCTTGCTCCTCCTTTTGTGCGGAAAGCTTGTTGTCGATGTAGTCCCTTTTCCTCGCTTCGGAGTGGCGAATGTCAATGGAGAGGTTCTCGATGCTCTCTCGCAATCTTGATTGTGTGCCTTGCATTTGTCGTTGTAGATCAAAGATGGACGCTTTGGTGATGTAGTGGTTCACGCCGTCGTTATTGTGGAAGACCGGAGATGAAATGCCTTGCCTATCCATCACTCCAAGAGAAAAATGTGAGTGGTAGAAAGAGAAGAACGAATACCAAATGTACCTTGACCGAAGTTGAAAGTGGATCAATGATCACTCCAATGTGGACAAGGAAATAGCACAATTGGTACCAATTCTTGTCGGTTTCTCACACCTACACAAGTAAGGCTTATGGTGGATCTCGGTGAGGATAGTGGCACAAAAATTTGATGCGAAATGTTAGCAAGAGTCAATAATGTTGAAAGAGATTCACAAATTCACAAGTGAAACAAGTAGACCAATAGAAATATGTGGCACACGGAAACACACACACAGATAGATAAATGGGGTCGTGCAACCAAGGAATGAGCACAAAATGTGGAATCCACAGAAAACGCTCGTGTTGCACAACTCAAGAGAGACGCTAGCATGATTTCTCTATAGGCGGATATGACACTTGTGCACAACCTATAAGATGCAAAATGTATGTACTTTCTATCCCAAGTATGCTATGTATGTATGGCTCCCGGTGTTATGATCCAATATGATCTTATATGCAATGTGGTATGATGCTATGGCACTTGCTTACAAGCTTGTTTTCTCTTTCTCTTTTTCTTAAAAGCTTATTCTTTTTTATTTTTTATGGCCACTTTTGCACAATGCACAAACCAAGATAGCAATTGTATGTATGTGGGAACAAACTTGTGGCACAAAGGATCATATGATACCAAGATGGTACCGATATGGTATGGTATGTATGCAATGTATGGTGTAGATCACTAATGTGCACAAGTAACGTTGCCAACAATACTCAAATGGCTAGTCTCGATAGGCAAGTGACGCAAAATGGGCTAGGGGTTATCAATGCAATGGCAAGGGCATATACAATGGAGGGATACCACGATACCAAGATGATATGGAGGTTACCGTCCATGTCGATGATGAGTGGCGGTGATCTTGATGGAGATACCAAGATGATGGAGACTCGTCCCTAAGTAGCCGAAACACCTTAGGAAATGGAAAAACCGCGAACTCAAAATCTCAAATTTCAAATGGTGGTAGCGGAATGCGGTGGTGGTTGCGGAAGCTCAAAGGGATTGCGGAAATGCAATGATGGGTTGTGGAGTACGCAATGCAGAAATGGAGGGTAAGGTGGTGGACTGTACACGGTGTCGGAGTTGGAAGCACGGTCCCTAAGTAGCCGAAAAACCTTAGGAGACACAACTCACAACACAAACAAAATTGGGTTAGGTCGGGGTGGCGGGAGTGTGAGGTGGGCAAAACTATGCGGAAGTAATAACCCACAAGTATAGGGGATCACAACAGTTTTCGAGGGTAAAGTATTCAACCCAAATTTATTGATTCGGCACAAGGGGAGCCAAAGAATATTCTCAAGTATTAGCATCTGAGTTATCAATTCAACCACACCTGGATAACTTAATATCTGCAGCAAGGTATTTAGTAGCAAAGTAATATGATAGTAGTGGTAACGGCGGCAAAAGGTAACGGTAGCAAAAGTAATATTTTTGGTGTTTTATAGTAATTGTAACAGTAGCAACGGAAAAGTAAATAAGCGAAGAACAATATATGGAAAGCTCGTAGGCAATGGATCAGTGACGGAGAATTATGCCGGATGCGGTTCATCATGTAACAGTCATAACCTAGGGTGACACAGAACTAGCTCCAATTCATCAATGTAATGTAGGCATGTATTCCGAATATAGTCATACGTGCTTATGGAAAAGAACTTGCATGACATCTTTTGTCCTACCCTCCCGTGGCAGCGGGGTGATACGTCTCCGTCATATCTACTTTTCCAAACACTTTTGCCCTTGTTTTGGACTCTAACTTGTATGATTTGAATGGACTAACCCGGACTGACGCTGTTTTCAGTAGAATTGCCATGGTGTTGTTTTATGTGCAGAAAACAAATATTCTCGGAATGACCTGAAACTCCATGGAACGTCTTAGAAAAAATAATAAAAAATCCTCGCCAAAGATGAAGACCAGGGGGCCCACACCCTTCTCACGATGGTGGGGGGCGCCCCACCCCCCTAGGGCGGCGCGCCCCCTACCTCGTGGGCCCCCTGGAAACACTCCGACGCCAACTCCAACCCTATATATTCGCTTTCAGAGAGAAAAAAAATCAGAGAGAAGAAATCATCGCATTTTACGATACGGAGCCGCCGCCAAGCCCTAAAACCTCTCGGGAGGGCTGATCTGGAGTCCGTTCGGGGCTCCGGAGAGGGGGATTCGTCGCCGTCGTCATCATCAACCATCCTCCATCACCAATTTCATGATGCTCACCGCCGTGCGTGAGTAGTTACATAGGCTTGCTGGATGGTGATGGGTTGGATGAGATTTATCATGTAATCGAGTTAGTTTTGTTAGGGTTTGATCCCTAGTATCCATTATGTTCTGAGATTGATGTTGCTATGACTTTGCTATGCTTAATGCTTGTCAGTAGGGCCCGAGTGCCATGATTTCAGATCTGAACCTATTATGTTTTCATGAATATATGTGAGTTCTTGATCCTATCTTGCAAGTCTATAGTCACCTACTATGTGTTATGATCCGGCAACCCCGAAGTGACAATAATCGGGACCACTCCCGGTGATGACCATAGTTTGAGGAGTTCATGTATTCACTATGTGCTAATGCTTTGTTCTGGTTCTCTATTAAAAGGAGGCCTTAATATCCCTAAGTTTCCAATAGGACCCCGCTGCCACGGGAGGGTAGGACAAAAGATGTCATGCAAGTTCTTTTCCATAAGCACGTATGACTATATACGGAATACATGCCTACATTACATTGATGAATTGGAGCTAGTTCTGTGTCACCCTATGTTATGACTGATACATGATGAACCGCATCCGGCATAATTATCCATCACTGATCCGGTTCCTATGAGTTTTCCATATACTGGTTTACGCTTATTTACTTTCTCGCTGCTACTGTTACAATCACTACAAAATACCAAAAACATTACTTTTGCTATCTTTACTTTTGTTGCCGCTACCACCACTATCATATTACTTTGCTGCTAAACACTTTGCTGCAGATACTAAGTTTCCAGGTGTGGTTGAATTGACAACTCAGCTGCTAATACTTGAGAATATTCTTTGGCTCCCCTTGTGTCGAAACAATAAATTTGGGTTGAATACTCTACCCTCGAAAGCTGTTGCGATCCCCTATACTCATGGGTTATCAAGACTAATTTATGGCGCTGTTGCCGGGGAGCATAGCTCTATTCTTTGAGTCACTTGGGATTTATATCTGTTTATCATTATGAAGAACTTGAGAGATCCAAAAACCAAGATCTATCCCTCAACTACGAGGGGAGGTAAGGAACTGCCATCTAGCTCTGCACTTGATTCACCTTCTGTTATGAGTAAGCTAGCGACACCTACACCTGCTTCTGCTATTCATTCTGATATGTCGCATGTTATTGATGATGCCACTTCTGCTATGCATGATACTTATGATGAAACTGCTTCTATGTCTGATACTACTGTGCCCCTTGGTGAATTTCTTGATGAACAAATTGCTAGGTCTAGAGAAAAAGAAATTATTGAATCTGAATACGATGATGATAGTGATGATGAAAATATGCCTGTTATTCCTGAGGGCTATCTTTTTGATATGGAATCTTCTGCCACTATTTTAGCTTGCAGAGATAGATATGAGCTTAAGAGGTTATTAATTAAATGGAACAAAGAATCACTTAGAGATAAAATGAAACCCGACCCTGCTTTTGCTACTTCACCTATATGTGTTCCTGATAAGGATTATGAATTCTCTGTTGATCCTGATATAATTACTTTGGTTGAATCTGATCCGTTTTATGGCTATGAATCTGAAACTGTTGTGGCACATCTTACTAAGTTAAATGATATAGCTGCCCTATTCACTAATGATGAGAGATCGCATTACTTTTATATACTCAAAATATTTTCGTTCTCATTAAAGGGTGATGCTAAGATATAGTTTAATTCTCTTAATCCTGGTTGTGTGCGTAGTCCCCAGGACATGATTTATTACTTCTCTACTAAATATTTCCCTGCTCATAAGAAACAAGCTGCTTTGAGGGAAATATACAACTTTGTGCAAATTAAAGAAGAGAGTCTCCCACAAGCTTGGGGGAGGCTTCTCAAGTTACTTAATGCTTTGCCTGATCATCCTCTTAAGAAACCTGAAATACTTGATATCTTTTATAATGGACTAACCGATGCTTCTAGAGATTACCCTGATAGTTGTGCTGGTTCTCATTTCAGGGAAAGAACACCGGATGAAGCTAAAATCTTATTGAATAATATGTTGACAAATGAAAATAATTGGGCACCTCCTGAGCCACCTCCTGAGCCAGCTCCTGCTCCAATTACTGAGCCTATTCCTAAACCAACTCCGAAGAAGAGGGGTGTTCTATTTCTCAGTCCCGAAGATATGCAAGAGGCAAAGAAATCTATGAAAGAGAAAGGTATTAAAGCTGAAGACGTTAAGAATTTACCTCCTACTGAAGAAATACATGGTCTTAATATACCGCCTATTGAAGAAACTTATGATCTCAATTCTTTATTTATTGAAGAACCTCCCAACCCCGATATCCCGACACAGGTAGTAAAGGTAAATTCTCTCTATAGATATGATAAAGCTGAAGTCCCTCCTACTAAAATTGCTAGTCAGTGCTTGGATGAGTTTGATAACTTTATGTATAAACAAGACGACTTCAATGCTTATTTTGGTAGACAATTAAAAGAAAATGCTTATATGATTAGACGCTTGGGTGATTATATGGCTAATATTAAAGGTGAACTTAAACTTGTTAGCAAACATGCCTCTATGGTTACCACTCAAGTAGAACAAGTGCTTAAAGCTCAAAAAGAAGTGCTTGATGAAATGAATAGTAAGAAAAATGATTATGTTGTTAGAGTGGCTACTAGAACGGGTAGAATGACTTAGGAACCTTTGTATCCTGAAGGCCACCCTAGGAGAATCGAGCAAGATTCTCAGAGAAATAAAATTGATGTTCCTAGTTCTTCTAAAAAGAAGAAAAAGAAAAATGATAGAACTGTGCAAACTTCTAGTAAACCTATTGCTGAACCACCTGATAATCCAAATGATATATCTATGTCTGATGCTGAAACACAATCTGGTAATGAACATGAACCTAGTGAAAATGTTAATAATGATGTTCATGATGATGCTCAACCTAGTAATGACAATGATGTAGAAATTGAACCTGCTGTTGATCTTGATAACCCACAATCAAAGAATCAACGTTATGATAAAAGAGACTTTCTTGCTAGGAAACATGGTAAAGAAAGGGAACCTTGGGTTCAGAAACCCATGCCCTTTACTCCAAAACCATCCAAGAAAAAGGATGATGAGGATTTTGAGCGCTTTGCTGAAATGATTAGGCCTATCTTTCTGCGTATGCGATTAACTGATGTGCTCAAAACAAATCCTTATGCTAAATATATGAAAGATATCATTGCTAATAAAAGAAAGATACTGGAAGCTGAGATTTCCACCATGCTTGCTAATTATACTTTAAGGGTGGAATACCAAAGAAACTTGGAGATCCCGGAGTACCTACTATACCTTGCTCCATTAAAATAAATTATATTAAAACTGCTTTATGTGATCTTGGAGCCGGTGTTAGTGTTATGCCTCTCTCTTTATATCGTAGCCTTGACTTGAATAAGCTGACACCTACCGAAATATCTTTGCAAATGGCTGATAAATCAACTGTTATACCTGTCGGTATTTGTGAGGATGTGCCTGTTGTGGTTGCAAACGTTACTATTTTAACGGACTTTGTTATACTTGATATTCCCGAGGATGATAGTATGTCTATTATTCTTGGAAGACCTTTTCTTAATACTGCAGGGGCTGTTATTGATTGCAACAAAGGCAATGTCACTTTTCATGTTAATGGTGATGAGCATACGATACACTTTCCGAGGAAACAACCTCAAGTTCATAGTATCAACTCCATTGGAAAAATTCCATCGATTATATTTGGAGGTTTTGAATTTCCTCTTCCTACTGTCAAGAAGAAATATGATATACTTATTATAGGGGATGTGCATATCCCCATTGAGGTAACTTAGTGTTATTCGAAATTTCTCCGGTTTCATGATTATTGGAATGGGTTTGTTAACAAGACTTGATCAACCTTGTTAGTGGATTCTTTTTGATGAGCATGAGATGGATGAAACTAGAAGCACAACCTTCTGTACCCTCTCTATACTTTCTGTTAATTAGTAGAAATAAAGTAAAAATAGTATTTTTCTGTCTGTTTCCTGACTTATCCGTGCAATATAAAAATATCCCAAAAATAAAAGTCCTCAGAATGACATGCCAATTTAATATGATTTTTTTGGGAATATTTGAGGATTTACTGTGCAAAAATTACCGCGGGAGGAGCTGCCACCTGGCCACGAGGGTGGTGGGTGCCCCCCCCCTCTAGGGTGCGCCCCCTGCCTCGTGGGCCCACGATAGCCCTCCTCCACTTATCCCAGCACCCATCTTCTTCCTCTGTCTCACACAAACCCAAAAAACCAACTCAAGCACGAGTTCCAGCCACTTTTGCTGTGATTTTCGATCTCCTTGCTCAAAGCACCTCTCGCAAAACTGCTTGGGCAGATTGTTCCTTGGTATGTGACTCCTCCATTGGTCCAATTAGTTTTTGTTCTAGTGCTTTATTCTTTGCAAATTTGTGCTGCATAGGTGACCATGTTCTTGAGCTTGCATGTCAAATTTATATGGTTATAAGTAGTTCTAATGCTTGATATAGGCTCTAGGCACTTGTAGGAGTAGTTGCTATTAGTTTTATTGAAGTTGGTTCACTTTTGTTTGAAGTTACTAAAAATTTCAGAATTCAGAATATAATGAGGAGATTCTTGAGGGGCTCATCGAGCCAAAGCTCGAAGGAAAAGGCACCGAAGCCTAAGTATAATTTGCCACGCACCACGGAGATTCGGGCGTGTGAATGGCCTTTTGATGATTTCTTGAAAGCAGCGGGTATCTATGAAGATTTTCATGAATTGTCTCACAATGCAGGCCTCACTGCTTTCCTTCATGACCAATGCAATTAGTATCTCTTACTCACAAATACCTTTGTGCAAAACTTTCACTTTCATTCTAGGAACTCACCACCTACGGTGGAGTTTCATTTATATGATGAGCATAAGGAGATGTCACTTTATGATTTCTGTCAGATTTGTTTAGTCCCTTTTGAGGGCAAGACAGAAGAACCACATCATGATGATGTGGAGGGATTTATTAATAATATCACTGTAGGAGAAACCAGGAAGGTTTCCGATGCACGAATCACTAGCATACATTTTCCTGTTTTACGTTACTTTGCATTATTTGCTAGTCGTTGTTTAATTGGACGCGGAAACTGTGGAAACCTTAGTATCCCTGATATAATTATTCTACTCCAAGGTTTATACAGTGATAACACTTTTAGTATGGGCGGTATTATTGCTAGACGGTTAAATATGAACCGTACTAAGGGCCCCATCTTTGGAGGCATCTATGCTACACGCCTAGCCGCACATTTTAACATACCTATTAGGCATGCTGAGAAGGAAGAAAAGGTGCTGCCCCGTGTTTATCTAGATCATAAAAGTATGGTGGCACATGATTTTATTGTTAAGAATAAGGCAGGAGAGCTTAAATATCAGTTGTTCTTTAATAAACATCATCCTGAGACTATTACCTTGCCTGCTCCTTCTTTGTTTGATTTGATAGTAGGCTCGTACCTTGTTCCGTTGACGGCTATTCACGCCTACCGGAACCCTGCACCAGCCGAGGAGCCAGAACCGGAACCACAATTTGATCCTTCACGACAACCTAACTATCAGTGGGATCTGGAGATGATTGCCAGCCAGTGGCAATCGGAGCCTTCTTCTTCCTCATCATAGTACAACCCCAACAACTATTATTATGGATATCCGCCAGGCCAGCCGTGGCCATAAACCAACTTAGGCCAAAAGCCTAAGCTTGGGGGAGTACGTATTTCCCACCGACCTTACATTTATGTTCACACACACTCATTGCCAGATGTCGGTGCTCATACTTTTTCATTGTATCATCCATGCTAGTTTATTTTCCTTTTTATGCTTTCCTCTTGTGTGTTTGTCAAACCTTAAGAAAAACCAAAAAAAATAGTAGTAGTTTATTTTTCTGCTGTAGTAGTAATACTTAAAAAGAAAACCCAAAAATATTTCCTGTTCTTCTTTTGCTTGTTGGGAGGTTTCCCGTGTAAATAGTTTTATTTCTTTTCTTTGGGGGTCAGTAGGAGAAGACCATAATTAAATTATTGAAGTGGCTCTTATATGCATTATTGTTGATTTAACCCAGAGCCCATATTGCCTTCTCTTCTCATGTTTATTGAATGCTCGCAGATTCCAGCTTAGTCCAATGCATGTACACTCTTATTATTATTCACACCATTCGGTCGTGCAAATGAAAGGCAATTATGATGATATATGATGGACTGAGTGAGATGAGAAAAGCTGGTATGAACTCGACCTCTTTTGTTTTTGTAAATATGATGAGTCTCTCGTTCTTGATTCAGCTTATTATGAATAAACATGTTTGCAATGACAATTAGAGATCGTAGTTGCTTGTGCCATGCTTGATTAGCTATGAGTTATAATGGTTTACCTTGTGTGCCAACATGCTATTGAGATGGTTATGATGTGGTATGATGGGATGGTATCCTCCTTTGAATGATTTAAGTGACTTGACTTGGCACATGTTCACGCATGTAGTTGAAACAAATCAACATAGCCTTCACGATATTTATGTTCATGGTGGATTATATCCTACTCATGCTTGCATCCAATTTTTATTAATTTTAATGCATGTACATGGCTGTTGTCGCTCTCTAGTTGGTCGCTTCCCAGTCTTTTGCTAGCCTTCACTTGTACTAAGCGGGAATATTGCTTGTGCATCCAATCCCTTAAACCCCAAAGTTATTCCAGATGAGTCCACTATACCTTCCTATATGCGGTATCTACCTGCCGTTCCAAGTAAATTTGTATGTGCCAAACTCTAAACCATCAAATAAACATTCTGTTTTGTATGCTCGAATAGCTCATGTATCAACCAAGGCTGTCCTTATCTTCCGTGTTAGGCGGGTTATTCTCAAGAGGAGTGGACTCCGCTCCTCATTCACGAGAAAATGGCTGGTCACCGGGATGCCCAGTCCCATGCTTTATGCAAACTAAATCAAAATTAATTGCAAACAAAACTCCCCCTGGGTCCTAATGTGTGTTGGAGGCACTCGTTGTTTCGAGCAAGCCATGGATTGATGTTTGTTGGTGGAGGGGGAGTATAAACTTTACCATTCTATTTGGGAACCGCCTATAATGTGTGTAGCAAGGAAGATATCGCCATCTCTTAGTTGTTATGTTGACAATGAAAGTATACCGCTCAAAATACAATTTATCTCTATTGCAAAACCGAGCTCTGGCACCTCTACAAATCCCCGCTTCCCTCTGCGAAGGGCCTATCCATTTACTTTTATGTTGAGTCATCACCCTCTTATTAAAAAGCACTAGCTGGAGAGCACAACTGTCATTTGCATTCATCACTATTAATTTATGTTGGGTGTGACTATGATTGGATCTCTTTTACCATGAATTACAATGTCTAGTCAGTCCTTGATCTTTAAAGGTGCTCTGCATTTATGTTTTGCGGTCTCAGAAAGGGCTAGCGAGATACCATCTTGTTATATCATATTATGATTGTTTTGAGAAAGTGTTGTCATTCGAGATTTATTATTATGACTTGCTAGTTGATTATGCTATTGATATGAGTAATTATGAGACCTGAGAATTATTGCAAATGTGGTTAGTTATGATCTATGCTGAAAACTTGAATGCTGGCTTGACATAGTTACAACAACAAGAGCAAACAGAGTTTGTAAAAGTTTTTCTTTCTTTCTTTCAGTTTGTCAACTGAATTGCTTGAGGACAAGCAAGGGTTTAAGCTTGGGAGAGTTGATACGTCTCCGTCGTATCTACTTTTCCAAACACTTTTGCCCTTGTTTTGGACTCTAACTTGTATGATTTGAATGGAACTAACCCGGACTGACGCTGTATTCAGCAGAATTGCCATGGTGTTTTTTTATGTGCAGAAAACAAATATTCTCGGAATGACCTGAAACTCCATGGAACGTCTTAGAAAATATAATAAAAAATCCTCGCCAAAGATGAAGACCAGGGGGCCCACACCCTTCTCACGAGGGTGGGGGGCGCCCCCCCTAGGGCGCGCCCCCTACCTCGTGGGCCCCCTGGAAACCCTCCGACGCCAACTCCAACTCTATATATTTGCTTTCGGAGAGAAAAAAATTAGAGAGAAGAAATCATCGCGTTTTACGATACGGAGCCGCCGCCAAGCCCTAAAACCTCTCGGGAGGGCTGATCTGGAGTCCGTTCGGGGCTCCGGAGAGGGGGATTCGTCGCCGTCGTCATCATCAACCATCCTCCATCACCAATTTCATGATGCTCACCGCCGTGCGTGAGTAGTTCCATCATAGGCTTGCTGGACGGTGATGGGTTGGATGAGATTTATCATGTAATCGAGTTAGTTTTGTTAGGGTTTGATCCCTAGTATCCATTATGTTCTGAGATTGATGTTGCTATGACTTTGCTATGCTTAATGCTTGTCACTAGGGCCCGAGTGCCATGATTTCAGATCTGAACCTATTATGTTTTCATGAATATATGTGAGTTCTTGATCCTATCTTGCAAGTCTATAGTCACCTACTATGTGTTATGATCCGGCAACCCCGAAGTGATAATAATCGGGACCACTCCCGGTGATGACCATAGTTTGAGGAGTTCATGTATTCACTATGTGCTAATGCTTTGTTCCGGTTCTCTATTAAAAGGAGGCCTTAATATCCCTAAGTTTCCAATAGGACCCCGCTGCCACGGGAGGGTAGGACAAAAGATGTCATGCAAGTTCTTTTCCATAAGCACGTATGACTATATACGGAATACATGCCTACATTACATTGATGAATTGGAGCTAGTTCTGTGTCACCCTATGTTATGACTGATACATGATGAACCGCATCCGGCATAATTATCCATCACTGATCCGGTGCCTACGAGTTTTCCATATACTGGTTTACACTTATTTACTTTCTCGCTGCTACTGTTACAATCACTACAAAATACCAAAAACATTACTTTTGCTGTCTTTACTTTTGTTGCCGCTACCACCACTATCATATTACTTTGCTACTAAACACTTTGCTGCAGATACTAAGTTTCCAGGTGTGGTTGAATTGACAACTCAGCTGCTAATACTTGAGAATATTCTTTGGCTCCCCTTGTGTCGAATCAATAAATTTGGGTTGAATACTCTACCCTCGAAAGCTGTTGCGATCCCCTATACTTGTGGGTTATCACGGGGTCCTAGCGGAAACTAAGGGATATTAAAGCCTCCTTTTAATAGAGTACCGGACCAAAGCATTAACACATAGTGAATACATGAATTCCTCAAACTATGGTCATCACCGGGAGTGGTCCCGATTATTGTCACTTCAGGGTTGCCGGATCATAACACATAGTAGGTGACTATAGACTTGCAAGATAGGATCAAGAACTCTCATATATTGATGAAAAGATAATAGGTTCAGGTCTGAAATCATGGCACTCGGGCCCTAGTGACAAGCATTAAGCATAGCAAAGTCATAGCAACATCAATCTCAGAACATAGTGGATACTAGGGATCAAACCCTAACAAAACTAACTTGATTACATGATAAATCTCATCCAACCCATCACCGTCCAGCAAGTCTACGATGGAATTACTCACGCACGGCGGTGAGCATCATGAAATTGGTGATGGAGGATGGTTGATGATGACGACGGTGATGGATTCTCCCCTCTCCGGAGCCCCGAACGGACTCCAGATCAGCCCTCCCGAGAGGTTTTAGGGCTTGGTGGCGGCTCCATATCGTAAAACGCGATGAATCCTTCTCTCTGATTTTTTTCTCCCCGAAAGTGAATATATAGAGTTGGAGTTGAGGTCGGAGGAGCTCCAGGGGGCCCACGAGGTAGGGGGCGCGCCCAGGGGGGCAGGCGCGTCCCCCACCCTCGTGGCTAGGGTGTGGCCCCCTTGGTCTTGATCTTTTGCTAGTATTTTTTTATTATTTCCAAAAATACGCTCCGTGGAGTTTCAGGTCATTCCGAGAACTTTTGTTTCTGCACATAAATAACACCATGGCAATTCTGCTGAAAACAACGTTAGTCCGGGTTAGTTCCATTCAAATCATGCAAGTTAGAGTCCAAAACAAGGGAAAAGTGTTTGGAAAAGTAGATACGACGGAGACGTATCAACTCCCCCAAGATTAAACCTTTGCTTGTCCTCAAGCAATTCAGTTGACAAACTGAAAGTGATAAAGAAAAACTTTTACAAACTCTGTTTGCTCTTGTTGTTGTAAATATGTAAAGCCAGCATTCAAGTTTTCAGCAAAGATTATGAACTAACCATATTCACAATGACCCTCAGGTCTCATGTTTACTCATATCAATGGCATAATCAACTAGCGAGCAATAATAATAAATCTCGGATGACAACACTTTCTCAAAACTATCATAATATGATATAACAAGATGGTATCTCGCTAGCCCTTTCTGAGACCGCAAAACATAAATGCAGAACACCTTTAAGGATCAAGGACTGACTAGACATTGTAATTCATGGTAAAAGAGATTCAGTCAAGTCATACTCAATGTAAACTAACAGTAATGAATGCAAATGACAGTGGTGCTCTCCAACTGGTGCTTTTTAATAAGAAGATGATGACTCAACATGAAAGTAAATTGATAGGCCCTTCGCAGAGGGAAGCAGGGATTTGTAGAGGTGCCAGAGCTCAATTTTAAAATAGAGATGAATAATATTTTGAGTGGTATACTTCCATTGTCAACATAACAACCAAGAGATAGCGATATCTTCCATGCTACACACATTATAGGCGGTTCCCAAACAGAATGGTAAAGTTTATACTCCCCCTCCACCAACAAGCATCAATCCATGGCTTGCTCGAAACAACGAGTGCCTCCAACTAACAAGAGTCCCAGGTGGAGTTTTGTTTGCAATTATTTTGATTTGATTTGCATAAAGCATGGGACTGGGCATCCCGGTGACCAACCATTTTCTCGTGAGTGAGGAGCGGAGTCCACTCCTCTTGAGAATAACCCGCCTAACATGGAAGATACGGACAACCCTAGTTGATACATGAGCTATTCGAGCATACAAAACAGAATGTTTATTTGAAGGTTTAGAGTTTGGCACATACAAATTTACTTGGAACGGCAGGTAGATACCGTATATAGGTAGGTATGGTGGACTCATATGGAATAACTTTTGGGTTTATGGGATTGGATGCACAAGCAGCATTCCTGCTTAGTACAAGTGAAGGCTAGAAAAAGACTGGGAAGCGACCAGCTAGAGAGCGACAACAGTCATGAACATGCATTAAAATTAATCAACACCGAATGCAAGCATGGGTAGGATATATTGCACCATGAACATAAATATCGTAGAGGCTATGTTGATTTTGTTTGAACTACATGCGTGAACATGTGCCAAGTCAAGCCACTCAAATCGTTCAAAAGCGGATACCACCCTATCATACCACATCACAACCATTTTAATAACATGTTGGCATGCAAGGTAAACCATTATAAGCTCCTAGTTAATTAAGCATGGCATTAGAAACTATGATCTCTAATTGTCATTGCAAACATGTTTATTCATAATAGGCTGAATCAGGAATGATGAACTAATCATATTTACAAAAACAAGAGAGGTCGAGTTCATACCAGCTTCTCCCATCTCAATCAGTTCATCATATATCGTCATAATTGCCTTTCACTTGCACGACCGAATGATGTGAATAATAATAACAGTGCATGTGCATTGGACTAAGCTGGAATCTGCAAGCATTCAATAAACAGGAGAAGACAAGGCAATATGGGCTCTTTTGTTAGATCAACAATAATGCAAATAAGAGCCACTTTAACAATTTAATCATCGTCTTCTCCTATCGACCCCCAAAGAAAAGAAATAAAACTATTTACACGGGAAAGTTCGCAACAAGCAAAAAGAAGAACAGGAAATCTTTTTGGGTTTTCTTTTTAATTACTACTACAAGCATGGAAAGTAAACTAATTAAAAGCTACAGCTTTTTTTGTTTTCTTAAGGTTTATCAAACACACAAGAAGAAAGCACAAAAAAGAAATAAACTAGCATGGATATTACAATGAAAAAGTATGAGCACCGATATCTTGCAATGAGTGTGTGAACATGAATGTAATGTCAGTGGGAAATACATACTCCCCCAAGCTTAGGCTTTTCGCCTAAGTTGGTCTATGGCCACGGTTGGCCTGTCGGATATCCATAGTAATAGTTGGGGTCGTACTGCAAAGAAGAAGACTCTGATTGCCACTTGTTGGTAATCATCTCCGGATCCCACTGGTAATTAGATTGTCGTGGAGGATCAACTTGTGGTTCCGACTCTGGCTCTATGGCTGATGTAGGGTTCCGGTAGGCGTGAATAGCCTCCAACGGAACAAGGTACTTGCCTGCAGATAAATCAAACAAGGAATGAGCAGGCAGGGTAATAGTCCCAGGATGATGTTTATCAAAGAACAATTTGTATTTGAGCTCATTTCCCCTATTCTTAGCAATAAAATCGTGTGCTACAATACTCTTATAATCTAAATAAACAAGAGGTAGCAATTTTTCTTCCTTCTCATAATGCCTAATAGGTATGTTAAAATGTGTAGCTAGGCACGAGGGGAAGATGCCTCCAAAGACGGGGCCCTTAGTACGGTTAAGATTTAACCGTTTTGCAATAATAGCACCCATGCTGAATGTATCATCATGAAATAAGGCATGGCACAAAATAACAATAACAGGGGCACTCAGGTTTCCACAGTTTCCGCGCCCAATCAAGTATCTACTAGCAAATATAGCAAAGTAACGTAGAACGGGAAAGTGTATGCTAGTAGTTCGTGCATCGGAAACCTTCCTCGTTTCCCTTGCAGTGATGGTATCAATAAACCCATCCACATAGCTGTGATGTGGTTCCTCTATGATGCCCTCAAAAGGGATCAAACAAACCCAACAAAAATCACGAAGTGACATCTCCTTATGCTCATCATATAAATAAAACTCCACCGTAGGTGGTGAGCTCCTATCATGGAAATGAAAGTTTTGCACAAAGATATTGGTGAGTAAGAGATACTGTTCGCGCTAGTCGTGGAGGAAGGCGGTGAGGCATGCATTCTCAGCCAATTCATAGAAATCATCATAAATCCCGGCTGCTCTCAAGAAATCATCACAAGGCCATTCACACGGCCGAACCTCCGCGATACGACGCAGATTATATTTGGGCCTCTTTGCTTCTTCATTTTGCTTTTCCTTCGAGCTTTGGCTCGATGAGCCCCTCAAAAATCTCTTCATTATTTTCTGAAAAAATCTGAAATTTTTAGTAACTTCAAATAAAAGTGAACCAAACTCAACAAAATTGATATCAACTACTCCTACAAGTGCCTAGAGCCTATATCATGCATCAAAACTACTTGGAACCACATAAATTTGACATGCAAGCTCAAGAACAGGGTCACCTAGGCAGCAAAAATATGCAATGAATAAAGCACTAGAACAAAAACTAATTGGACCATTGGAGGAGTCACATACCAAGGAACAATCCCCCAAAGCAGTTTTGTGAGAGGTGCTTTGAGCAAGGAGATCGAAAATCACAGCAAAATGATCTAGAACTCGTGCTTGAGCTGGATAATGGTGTTTGTGGGAGGAAGAAGGAGTGTGTGGGTGCAGGAATAAGTGGAGGAGGGCCACCGTGGGCCCATGAGGCAGGGGGGCGCGCCCAGGGGGGTAGGGCGCGGCCTCCACCCTCGTGGACAGGTGGATGCTCCCCTGCTGTGTTCTCAGTGCCAAATATTCTCAAATATTCCAGAAAAAATCATATTTAAATTTCAGGGCATTTGGAGAACTTTTTTTCTAGGTATTTTTATATTGCACGGATAATTCAGATAACAGACAGAAAATACTATTTTTACTTTATTTAATATAAATAACAAAAGGTAAAAGGAGGGTACACGGGGTTGTTCTTTCTAACTTAATCCATCTCATGATCATCACAATGAATCCATTAACAAGGTTGATCAAGTCTTGTTAACAAACTCATTCCGAATAACATGGAACCGAGAATTTTCGAATAACACTAGGTTACCTCAACGGGGATATGCACATCCCCAACAATAAGAATATCATATTTCTTCTTGACAGTAGGTAGAGGAAATTCAAAACCTCCAAAAATAATCGATGGAATTTTTCCATTAGAATTGATACTATGTACTTGAGGTTGTTTCCCCCGAAAGTGTACCGTATGCTCATTACCATTAATATGAAAAGTGACATGGCCTTTTTTGCAATCAATAACAGCCCCTGCAGTATTCAAAAAGGGTCTTCCAAGAATAATAGACATACTATCGTCCTCGGGAATATCAAGAATAACAAAGTCCGTTAAAATAGTAACATTTGCAACCACAACAGGCACATCCTCACAAATACCGACAGGTATAGTAGTTGATTTATCAGCCATTTGCAAAGATATTTCAGTAGGTGTCAACTTATTCAAATCAAGTATAAGTATATAAAGAGAGAGGCATAACACTAACACCGGCTCCAAGATCACATAAAGCAGTTTTAACATAGTTTCTTTTAATGGAGCAGTGGGTACTCCTGGATCTCCAAGTTTCTTTGGTATTCCACTTTTAAAAGTATAATTAGAAATCATGGTGGAAATTTCAGCTTCCGGTATCTTTCTTTTATTAGTAACAATTTCTTTCATGTACTTAGCATAAGGATTCATTTTAAGCATATCAGTTAATCACATACGCAAAAAGATAGGTCTAATCATTTCAGCAAAGCGCTCAAAATCCTCGTCATCCTTTTTCTTGGATGGTTTGGGAGGAAAAGGCATGGGTTTCTGAATCCATGGTTCTCTTTCTTTACCATGTTTCCTAGCAACAAAGTCTCTCTTATCATAACGTTGATTCTTTGATTGTGGGTTATCAAGATTAACAGCAGGTTCAATTTCTATATCATTATCATTGCTAGGTTGAGCATCATCATGAACATTATCATTAATATTATCACTAGTTTCAGGTTCATTACCAGATTGTGTTTCAGCATCAGAAATAGAAATATCATTTGGATTCTCAGGTGTTTCAGTAATAGGTTCACTAGAAGCATGCAAAGTCCTATCATTCTTCTTTTTCTTCCTTTCAATTCTCTTAGGGTGGCCTTCAAGATACAAAGGTTTCTGAGTCATTTTACCAGTTCTAGTAGCCACTCTAACAACAAAATCATTATTCTTACTATTCAATTCATTGAGCAAATCATTTTGAGCTTTAAGTACTTGTTCTACTTGAGTGGTAACCATAGAAGCATGTTTACTAATAAGTTTAAGTTCACCTTTGACATTAGCCATATAGTCACCCAAGTGTTCAAGCATATCAGCACTGTGTTTTAATTCTCTACCAAAATAAGCATTGAAGTCTTCTTGCTTAACCATAAATTTATCAAACTCATCTAAGCATGGGCTAGCAAACTTAGTAAATGGGATTTCAGCTTTATCATATCTATAGAGAGAATTTACCTTTACTATCTGTGTCGGGTTATCAAGACCATGTATTTCTTCAGTAGGCGGTAAATTAAGACCATGTATTTCTTCAATAGGAGGTAAATTCTTAACATCTTCAGCTTTAATACCCTTTTCTTTCATGGATTTCTTTGCCTCTTGCATATCTTCAGGACTGAGAAATAGAACACCTCTCTTCTTCAGAGTTGGTTTAGGAATAGGCTTAGGAAGTGTCCAATTATTTTCATTAGTCAACATATTATTCAATAGAATTTCAGCTTCATCCGGTGTTCTTTCACTGAAAACAGAACCAGCACAACTATCCAGGTAATCTCTGGAAGCATCGGTTAGTCCATTATAAAAGATATCAAGTATTTCATTTTTCTTAAGAGGATGATCAGGCAAAGCATTAAGTAATTGGAGAAGCCTCCCCCAAGCTTGTGGGAGACTCTCTTCTTCAATTTGCACAAAATTATATATATATATATATATATATATATATCCCTTAAAGCAGCTTGTTTCTTATGAGCAGGGAAATATTTAGCAGAGAAGTAATAAATCATATCCTGGGGACTACGCACACAACCAGGATCAAGTGAATTAAACCATATCTTAGCATCACCCTTTAATGAGAACGAAAATATTTTAAGGATATAAAAGTAGCGAGTTCTCTCATCATTAGTGAACAGGGTAGCTATATCATTTAATTTAGTAAGATGTGCCACAACAGTTTCAGATTCAAAGCCATAAAAAGGATCAAATTCAACCAAAGTAATTATATCAGGATCAACAGAGAATTCATAATCCTTATCAGTAACACAGATAGGTGAAGTAGCAAAAGCAGGGTCAGGTTTCATTCTAGCATTAAGAGATTGCTGCTTCCATTTAGCTAATAACCTCTTTAGATCATATCTATCATTGCAAGCTAAAATAGCTCTAGTAGCTTCTTCATCCATAACATAACCCTCAGGAACAACATGCAATTCATATTTATTAGGGGGAGAGTCTTCATCATCACTTTCATCAATATTATCAGTTTCAATAATTTCATTCTCTCTAACCCTAGCAAGTTGTTCATCAAGAAATTCACCAAGTGGCATAGTAGTATCAAGCATAGAAGTAGTTTCATCATAAGTATCATGCATAGCAGAAGTGGCATCATCAATAACATGCGACATATCAGAAATAGCAGAAGAAGGTTTAGGTGTCGCAAGCTTACTCAAAACAGAAGGTGAATCAAGTGCAGAGCTAGATGGCAGTTCCTTACCTCCCCTCGTAGTTGAGGGATAAATCTTGGTTCTTGGAACTTTCAAGTTCTTCATAATGATAAGCAGATATAAATCCCAAGTGACTCAAAGAATAGAGCTATGCTCCCGGCAACGGCGCTAGAAAATAGTCTTGATAACCCACAAGTATAGGGGATCGCAACAGTTTTTGAGGGTAGAGTATTCAACCCAAATTTATTGATTCGACACAAGGGGAGCCAAAGAATATTCTCAAGTATTAGCAGCTGAGTTGTCAATTCAACCACACCTGGATAACTTAATATCTGCAACAAGGTATTTAGTAGCAAAGTAATATGATAGTACTGGTAGCGGTGGCAAAAGGTGACGGTAGCAAAAGTAATATTTTTGGTGTTTTATAGTAATTGTAACAGTAGCAATGGAAAAGTAAATAAGCGAAGAACAATATATGGAAAGCTCGTAGGCAATGGATCAGTGATGGAGAATTATGTCGGATGCGGTTCATCATGTAACAGTCATAACCTAGGGTGATACAGAACTAGCTCCAATTCATCAATGTAATGTAGGCATGTATTCCGAATATAGTCATACGTGCTTATGGAAAAGAACTTGCATGCCATCTTTTGTCCTACCCTCCCGTGGCAGCGGGTCCTAGCGGAAACTAAGGGATATTAAGACCTCTGTTTAATAGAGTACCGGACCAAAGCTTTAACGCATAGTGAATACATGAACTCCTCAAACTATGATCATCACCGGGAGTGGTCCCGATTATTTTCACTTCGGGGTTGCCGGATCATAACACATAGTAGGTAACTATAGACTTGCAAGATAGGATCAAGAACTCTCATATATTGATGAAAACATAATAGGTTCAGATCTGAAATCATGGCACTCGGTCCCTAGTGACAAGCATTAAGCATAGCAAAGTCATAGCAACATCAATCTCAGAACATAGTGGATACTAGGGATCAAACCATAACAAAACTAACTCGATTACATGATAAATCTCATCCAACCCATCGCCGTCCAGCAAGCCTACGATGGAATTACTCACGCACGGTGGTGAGCATCATGAAATTGGTGATGGAGGATGGTTGATGAAGACGACGGTGACGGATTCCCCTCTCCGGAGCCCCGAACGGACTCCAGATCAGTCCTCCCGAGAGGTTTTAGGGCTTGGCGGCGGCTCCATATCGTAAAACGTGATGAATCCTTCTCTCTGATTTTTTCCCTCGAAAGTGAATATATAGAGTTGGAGTTGAGGTCGGAGGAGCTCCAGGGGGCCACAAGGTAGGGGGCGCGCCCAGGGGGGCAGGTGCGCCCCCCACCCTCGTGGCTAGGGTGTGGCTCCTCTGGTCTTGATCTTTTGCCAGTATTTTTTATTATTTCCAAAAATACGCTCCGTGGAGTTTCAGGTCATTTTGAGAACTTTTGTTTCTGCACATAAATAGTACCGTGGCAATTCTGCTGAAAACAATGTCAGTCCGGGTTAGTTCCATTCAAATCATGTAAGTTAGAGTGCAAAATAAGGGCAAAAGTGTTTGGAAAAGTAGATACGACGAAGATGTATCAGGAAGTTATGGTGGTGGTGGTGGTTGATGAAGAAGCAATCATCCCTAAGTAGCCTAGACACCTTAGGAGACTCAAATCACTCCTCAAGCAACCACTAATGCGATGGGGAACAAAATTGGTTAGGTTGCGGAAGTCGGTGGTGGTGTAGCGGATGATGTGGTGGAAGCCCTAGGCAAAGATGCCAAAGTTTAAAAAATTTGATGGAGTCAAAAGATGTTGGTTGTATTTTTGTGGGAAGGAGGATGTCAAGAGCTTTTCAACGAGCTAAAGAACGCGAAAATCGAACTCCGAATGAATTAGTTATGGCTGAAACAAAAATCTGCTGAAATGGGAAACTACAGGTGTCGGATGTCCGGGGGCCGGACGTCCGGGCGGGCTCGGAAGTCCGTAAATTAGGCTCGGGTTAGGGGCTCTGGTTGTCCGGAAAAGGTCGGACGTCCGGTCGGTCGAGGGGCTTCGAACGTCCTTGAAAGGGCCGGTCGTCCGGGGGTCGGGGTCAACGCGAGATGCGAGATCCGGGGCGCGATTTTGGGCGGAAAATGGAGATTTTGGGGTCAAAATTGATGAGATTTCGTGGATGGAAAGTGGGGAAAATTGGGGAAATGCTAGATCCACTCGAAACCAAGCAAATCCATGGATCAAATCCAACAAAACTTCATCAAACGAACAAATCACAAAAAAAAATTGGGGCTATTTTGGTGGGGATTTTCGAATTTGGGGAAGAACACAACAAAATTAGGCTAGAAAACAATGAGGGGAGGCTCCGAAATCGTGATCAACGTGGCTCATGATACCAAGATGATGTAGGGTAGGAACCCTATCGTCCGATCTTTCACGAAAGGAGCGGAATCCCGTGAAGAGCACGAAGAACACAAAGGGGAAAACGAGAGAAAACACTCAAACCAACTTGAATAGGTCACACATGTGCTAGATCCTCGGATACATGGAACGATACACGGTACACGATCAACTAGGGATGATACATGGTAACCGGTCTTCTCCGTGGGGAGGTCTTGAATCCACGGGGATCTTCCTTTAGAAAGGGGGCTTGAATCCAAAGGGATCTTCTCCGAAGAGGTCGCGGTCTCTCGCAAGGAGGAGACCCAATATGGATGAGCGTAGCTCTATCTCTCAAATGAGCTATCACGGCGCTAACCCTCACTAGTAGGTGGAGAAGGTCTATTTATAGTCTTAGTGCAAATGGGGGTGAAGTGAAGGGGTACATGGCCCTCGGGCCCGATCTCTGTGCACAGACAGGCGTCGGACGTCTGATAGGTATCGGACGTCCGATGGCTTGCGAGGGTCCGGTCGTCCGGTACTTGTCGGACGTCCGGCGTTTCGGCTCGGATGAGGTGGCACCGGATTTCCAGGGACGATCGGACGTCCGGATGCTGGAGTGTGTCGGACGTCCGCTCATTTTGGCTCGGGTGCGGGGTCGCCGGTCGTCCGGTCCGAACCGGTCGTCCGGTGGGTCTTCAGGCGTCGGACGTCCGGTCCAGACCTGTCGTCCGGTGGCTGGAGCTTCTTCCGCAACTCTTCTTCTCGTTCCTCGCGCTTGGTGTCCTCACTTTTTTGTTCATGGGCTTCCTCTTGGTTCCTGGTCATGCATAGCACACATGTTTGAGGTAGTAGCCACGTATCACGTATGGAAAGTGATGGTTCGAAGAGGAGCGAGTTCACCTTGCGTCCGATGGCGTATGTTCGAGGTCTTGTCATATGTCCTCTTGGGGCTTGGAGAGTAGTCGGAGTGTACATGGGGATAAATGTGGGATGCTCCGCATCACGATATGCCACACGTGTGGCAGTTATTGGCGTCCTAAATTAAGGGGAGTGCTACGCGTCGGCCGATGGATTTTTTTTAAATATTCGCCACCTCGCCAGCCGTCTGATATAAGTTTCTCAACATACTATCCCACTTCGCAACAAGAGTGTTGTTTCAGAAATAATGCTGACTATTTCAACAAAGAGTTTTGTTTCAGAAACACCAGTGAATATTGTAAAAAAAGAGCTTTGTTTCAGAAACTTTGACGACGTTGTCAAAAGCATCTCTGCATATGGTTTCTCTTTGCAACAAGAGCATTGTTTCAGAAACACACCTTACTATCACAACAAGAGCTTTGTTCAGAAAACATACTGTGCAGAAAGAGCACCGTGAGCCGCTGCCGTCGCAGGTCCTTGCTATGACGCTCACCGTCAACCCCGCCGAACCTCGCCGAGACGAGCCCCCGCCGCTCTTGGACGTCCCCACCTCCTGCCCGCGGGTCATCCTCGTCGAATCCGGCTGGAATCCTAGCCGCACGAGTCGCCGTCCCTCATGGCTCCCGGACGTCCCCGCCTCCTGCCCGCACCCTATCCTTGTCGGATCTGGTGAGATTCCTTGCCTCCATTGCCCTCCAGCTGCAAGAGTCACTGAGCGCCGCTGCAAAAAAGGGCCAGTAAGTTGAGACTCCCTTCCAAAACAACTGCTCAGTTGCAGAAACGATGTGTACACAGAGGTGAGGGTGGGCTTGCTCTCGTCCGTCTGATCAGCTGATGATCTGACGGACACGGAGCCGGCGGACGGACCTTGCGATCGGCCGGTTGAAGGTAAGCTTTTCCTTAAATATATGGAAAAAGCTTGGCTTCAACCGGCGAACACTCGCGGTGCGATCCGCCGGCTTGTTCATGTGGCGCATGTCCTGCCTGGACGGTTTTATCTTTTTCTTTCTTTCAGTCAATGTGACCGCTGAGCGTTGTTCACTGTCCTCTACAATACTTTCTGCAGCAAACTATATGTTGCAAGAAAATGTAACAAGACTTGTGTTGCAGAAAAATATTGTAAAAAAACTAAATTGCAACAAGAGCTCTGTTACAAGAAAAAAAAAACTTGTAAAAAGACATGTGCTGTAAAAAAATCTGCAACTTAACATATGTTGCAAAAAATTCTGTAACATGACCAGTGATGCAGGAATTTCTTACAACATGACCTGTATTGCAATGATAAAAAGTGATGCTCGATCGCTCAATCCACCTGATACGATGGCTCGCGAGCCGACATGCCTTTTTAAAAGATCCGCCAGCCTACGCATAACAGCCTTGGATCGCCTTGATCCATGCACCGTCACCCACACTCGCACACACACTCCGTTATTTCTCTTGTCTACCACGTGTCCTCTACCTTATCCTGGAACAACGGTGGTGTTCCGAACCAGACGACTGCAACTTAGACAATCTTTTGTAACATCAGCTCTGTTACAAAAAAAACTGTAACAAAACCTTTGTTGCAAAAAACAAATCTACAACAAAAACTTTGTTGCAAAAAAAAACCCCGCAATACAACCTATGTTGCAGAATATATTCTGCAACATAATCTTTATTGTAAATGTTTCCGCAACAAGATCTTTGTTGCGAAGTAAAGAGAGACGTTGAGCCATAGGATTATGTCACATCCAACGACCCGCGAGGCGGTGGATCGTTTTAATCTACATGTGCAATAGCAATTCCGTTAGAGCTCGATAGTTGGTTTTTTCCAGGAAGAAAAGCTTGCTTGACCCGTTAGACCAATCTCTACTATTAAAGGGGGATATGCAGTCGTCGTCGTGATGGTTCGACCGCAACCCCACCCTCGATCGCATCCCGTTGCTAACACGGCCCATGAACCAGATACATCGCCACCAACTCAGCCCACGATCAGATACATCTCCACCAACTCAGCCCACGATCAGATACATCTCCACCAACTCAGCCCACGATCACGCACCGGCCAAAGAAAAACAACAGTTACGACTCAATCCACGATCACGCACCGGCCAAAGAAAAACAACAGTACCACGATCACGCACCGGCCAAAGAAAAACAACAGTACTCCATGCATTGACCAAAAAAACAAACCAAAAAAAAGACACGTCCCAGCCAAACCAAACAAAGAAACAAGTGCGGAAGCTCCATCGAGCCGTCATCGCACGTCACCAGGAACGCCAGTTTTTCCTCTCGCTGGACCCATACTCGCCCTCCGGCCACATCCGCCGGAACGGAACCAGTCCGGCCACGCCGGAACCAGCAACCTCTGCTCCCGTCTCATGGTGTTGCTCACCAAGGCCGTCTGTTCCTGCACCCATCTCCTCTCATGGTGTTGCTCACCAAGGCCGTCTGTTCCTGCACCCATCTCCTCACGCCGCAGGTACATCCTCCTGCCACCATCCTCACCTGAGGCCGTCGGAACCAGCCACCTCCGCGCGCCGGCTGTTCCTGCACCCATCTCCTCACGCCGCAGGTACATCCTCCTGCCACCATCCTCACCTGTTGCCTACAAATAAAATGCATTCATGATGTCTGAGCAAATTACCTACATTACAAAGATACTTAACTCAACCTTTAAGGACTGAACAAAAGCATAAGTACAACATGGTGTATACTTTGTTTAGTCAGGCCAGTCGAGTCTGGATTAACCTAGCAGAAGCCAACTCATCTATTTTGAGGAAGCCGGCTCAATCCAGATCGGTCATCGTCTTTGATATTATGGAGGGAGGGGGGTACCAGTACCAATATATACAATGCTAAACATGCTTATAACTTGCCAGACATAAGTAGAACTTCAGGCATCAGCCGAATTTAGCACTCCAGCATTGAGCCGAGGTTAGATTTCAAAAGCTCGGAGAAGATGGGGGCTATAAGCATACTTTCAATTTCAACCCGCTTAAAAGCAACTATTACTTACTTGCTACCCATGTGCACATGAAAATTCAAGTCACTAAAGTAGAAATTTTTCATTAGGACAGTGAATGTTTACTCAAAAAACCAGCAATATAGCGTTCCAGTGCTCCGCATTCAAATAAAATTACGTTGTTGCAGGAGGAAATAACAGAAATGGTGATTAATTTGGCTAATTAGTAGTAATGCAGTAGAAAAGCCTTATGAAGTAGCTAGGAGATAAAAGACTATGACCAACACAACTGTACAATTAATTTATAACAATCTTATGCAAGAAATTAAGCATAGGCAATAGAATGGCAAATTAGATCGAGAAGATATGACCTCCTGGTCAGAAGGCCGAGGATCTTAGACCGAGGATCTTGGGGCATACGGTTCCATTCATTCATCCATATGAAGGTTGTTCGCGCAGAGAAATCCCATATTTGAACCTAAATATAAATAGACATGTGATCGAAGAAAAGAAACACAAAACTTTACACATTCAAGCGAAAATAATCAGAAATTACCGGCTCAGACTCCGAAGCCAGAATCTTGTTTGCTCTTTTAAAGTTCTCGACTGAGTTATCCTGATATGTTAGAAGTAAAAGTTAGAACAACACCGTCTTCTTATGAACTGAAGTGAAATTCATGCATGAAAACATATAGATCCTTTACAAAACCAACACTGCTTTCCAGCAAGTACACCCAATGCAAAGAAATCACAGCAACTGCAGAACGTTTCAGAATGGCACTTATTCCCCCAATCTGTATTGCTAATATCGTCATAATTACAGTAACCATCTAATCATTTTTGTAATGCAAAAGAATGCAGGTAATAAGAACATAAAGTTATAGGACATAGAGATGTCACAGGACAGAGGGCATCTGTATGATAAAGGGAAAAGAGGTATGTGTATGCCACTCACATGTCTCAACATAAGGTCTTCAATAAGCTTTCAGAACTTAGCCTAGCTTAATTTTATCAGTTTTTGATTATGAGAGGACACCAAGATCACAACCCACCAATACACCCCGGCCACCATCTGGTTTCTTCATACGAGAACAAACGGACACCACTGACTACAGTGTTTCGTCTTCCGATGATGATGACAATGTGCACACACATGTGGCTATGATGGTTCCCATAGCCGGCAATCTCACAGCCTTTCAGCCAGTACAACATGTTCAAACGCCAATCGGTATCGACCTTACGCATAAAAAAATTTCAGCTTGCATTTATACATTTGTTAACCTAAGTGGTCCACACAATGGTTTTTCAGGAAATCACTCTCGTGAAGCCACTTACTATGATCACCGTGTATCACTTCAAGGAACACAAAGCAGCATCGAGCATAATATTGGCTCAGATATAGCGGTTGGACTCAACACCTCACACACTGGTCTTGAACACATTGCTTCAAATGCAATCATTACATCTGACAAAAAACAGAAAAGGCGAGAACAATACAGAGCACGGCGGGATAGACTAACACCTGAAGAGAAGGAGAAAATCAATGCACACCGCAGAGCAGCTAGGAAGAAGAAAACAGACGAGGAGAGGAATGCCCGTCAGAGAGAAGCCAGGCAACGGATGACAGCAGAGGAGAAGCAACAAAGTAACACCCTTAGAAGGGCGGCCTACCAAAATATGATGGTCGAGGACAAGCAAGAGAGAAACAGCTGCAGAAGGGCGTCCTACCAAAATATGCCGGTCGAGGAGAATCAAGAGAGGAATTACTGCAGAAGGGTGGCATACCAAAATATGACAGACGAGGAGAAGCAGGAGACAAACGCCCGCCGAAGAGCACGTGTGCAGAACATACCACCCAAGGAGAAACAAAAGATGCTAGCTCAGCGCAATGCAATACTCACGGCTAGGCGCAACATCCCTTGCGCTGAATCCATCGCAATGCCGCGCCCAGATGCAGCTACCTTAGCTACGCCCAACCTGATGTCGACTACTCATGCCAGAGACCCCGCCGCTTCAGCTCCTTCCCCCCAGTTAGTGAGTAAGGCTGGTTACAGCTTCGAATCAGACGGTAATCCTCCCATCTCTACTCTACTTGTTATGTCCATGTGAGTTGGACCAGTATTTACCAGCTCCTCAACCGTGCAGGCGAGTACATTAGTCGTACCCTGGACAATAATGAGGCCGCCGACGAACTCATAAATGCCTCGCAGCAAACCAATGATCAGCGAATACATGAAAACCAGAATCAAGCCCATGAGCAGAGCCAGGAGACCAGAGCACAACGTAGGGCTCACGAGCGAGCTCACAAACGAGCTATGGCGGTAAAGAACATTCAAGGGAGTGCCGAAAAACGAAGAGTGCACAGGAAAAGCATAGTAGAAGGTGAGAGGTCAGCGTTGCTAGATCGTCGTAATGCAAGCTTTGCAGCTAAGCGGAGGTCTCCACACCCAAGTACCTTGCATGTGAACAGAGCAGCAACAAGCTCAGAAACACCGCCCACAGGAGCTGCTTCACCGGCTTCCTCCCCTTCGTCGAGCACGCCGTCTTACACCATCGGGACCGATGGTAACCCTCTCACCTTTACTCCCCTCCCGGTGACCACTCACACTAAACCATTACTTACCGGCTCAACAATGTTGCAGCTGACATGGAAGCCTTCCTTAGTGGCATCATGGACGAGAATGGACTTTCCGGTGACCTCATGGATGATGAGTACTACCTATTTGGCGGTCAAGGTACTCCCAGGCGTCCTTCGCTGCCCGTCCCTCTATATTATTGGTTTATGATGTGCATCCCATCGTGACTTGTTATATCTCCACAATGCTTGCAACATCTGACACTGATAGCACGGACCTCGATGAGCCCGTAGAATCCTCCAACACGGGATCTATCGACCTAGATCCTTTCGACTATGTCTACTCGAACATCCCAGACAGCACGCACATCCTGAAGCACGCGGCAAACTGCGACCATTGCAAGGCCAAGAAGTTCCAGTACGAGACTAACGGCTTCTGCTGTCGGAACGGGGAGATTGAGCTAGCTGAACGCGAGCCTATCCCAGAGCTGATGAGGTTATGGTCAAGCGCGGATGCAGACTCTCGGCATTTCCGAGAGAGCATTCGGTTCTTCAACGGGCACTTCACCTTCACTACCCTTGGCGTCAGCCTAGACAACAACTACACAAACATGAAGTCCGGGGTGTACACGTTTCGAGCACATGGCACTATGTACCACAAGGTGCACTCGTTCGGTCCAAGATCTCGCCCTGGACATTTGCAGTTGTACTTCTACGACGACGATCCCAGCTTAAACCATCGCAAGGAGGCCACCAAGCAATTGGACCAGCACGTTGTCAGCAAGTTAGTGGACGTCCTCAGGGAAAACCCCTACTCCCAGCAGTTTAGGAGTTTGGGTGCCCATAAGGAAAATCTCGAGGAGTACCGGATAGACCTCAACATTGACCAGAAGCTAGACCAACGAAGATATAACAGACCCGTGTCATCCGAGGTGGCTGCGATTTGGGTCGAGGGAAGCGATCTAGCAAACAGGTTCAACCGCAGCATTACACTCTATGGGGACAACAACGAGAAGTATAGTATACATGCCACAGATGGCTGTTATGACCCGCTTTCGTATCCCCTCTTTTTCCCAAGGGGGGAGCTTGGTTGGCATCCAAATATCCCTAAGCACAATGTCCCTTGGGAGGTTGCACAACAACCAAGAAGAAACCGTGATAACGATTCAGGTGCGCCTGGTTGGTATGCTTATATGCCACAAAAAGTTCTCTATCCTTCCATATGGTACCTAACCTTCTTATTTCAC
>NC_057794.1:279936879-279939954 GCF_018294505.1 Triticum aestivum | reverse complement strand
TGCGATATTCAACCCCATACTGCACGGAGCACGCCTGTTTCAGCAGTGGGGTGTCGACATGTTCATCAAGATTGAGGGATGTAGGCTGAAGTGGATCAGGGACCACCAGACAGAGATACGTGCCGATCTATACCAAGGCCTTGTGGATAGCATCGCGGTTGGGGAGATGCGAGCGAGCGCTGTTGGGAAGAGGATTGTGTTACCAGGGACGCATCAAGGAAGCAACCGAGACATGAAGCGGAGGCATATGGACGCCATGGCACTGGTGCAGACATATGGGAAGCCTGACATCTTTTTGACTATGACATGCAATCCTAGCTGGGAGGAGATACTGAATGAGCTGCTTCCTGGCCAGACACCCCAGGACCGACCAGATCTTGTCGCACGCGTGTTCAAGGCCAAGCTAGAGACCATGAAACAAATGTTGTTCAAAAAACACATCCTTGGTGTTGTGGTAGCGTATGTGTATGTCGTTGAGTTCCAGAAGAGAGGCCTCCCCCATGCACACTTCCTGCTGATCATGAATTCAAATTATAAACTCGTGGTGCCAGAGCAGTATGATCGCCTCATATCGGCAGAGCTCCCGGACAGGCATAAGTATCCAGAGCTCTATGCCATGGTCGTGAAGCATATGATGCACGGACCATGTGGCAATCTTAATCCCAAAAATGTGTGCATGCAAGACTTGAAGTGCAAGAGCAAGTACCCACGACCGTTCAACCAGAACACCTTACAGGGGAAGGATTCATACCCGGTTTATCGACGGCGGGACGATGGTCGTCAGGCTAAGGTACGCCGTCAAATGCTGGATAATAGATGGGTCGTGCCTTATAACCCTTATCTGTTGCGGATGTTCAACTGCCACATAAATGTCGAGGTGTGCTCCAGCATCAAGGCCGTCAAGTACCTTTACAAATACGTATACAAGGGTCACGATCGAGCTTCATTCAGCATTGACCAGCCTGACAGCAATGGGGTTGTAGACGAGATTAAAAGGTACGTTGATGCGAGATGGGTTACTCCACCGGAGGCGATGTGGAGGATATTCGGCTTCAACCTTTCTGAGAGTTTCCCGTCGGTCCTACAGTTGCCGCTTCATCTCCCTAATATGAATATTGTCACGTTCAAAGCAGGAGAGGACCTGATCGATGTCGTTGCCCGTGATAATGCATCTAAATCAATGCTGACGGAGTATTTCCTTGCTAATCAGCAGCACGTGTGGGCTCGGGATATCCTGTACAAGGACTTTCCGGGAAGTTTCACATGGCAGAGACATAAGTACTGGAGGCCGAGAGAAAAGCAGCACCAAGTAGGTCGAATCGTGTCAGCCCATCCAGCCGAGGGGGAGCGGTACTTTCTGCGAGTGCTGCTCAACCATGTACCAGGCAAGACATCCTTCGAGGACCTGCGGACCGTGGACGGTGTGCTCTGTGATAGCTTCCGTGAGGCTGCCGAGAGATTGGGCCTCATCGAGGCCGACAACACGCTTGACGAGTGTCTTACAGAGTCAACACAGTTCGCGATGCCAGCCTCACTCAGGAGGCTCTTTGCAACAATCTTGGTATTCTGCGAGCCAGGTGACGTGCGCGGTCTATGGGATAGGCACCTAGAGGCGATGTCTGATGACTACCGCCGATCACACACGTGCTCAAAGGCAGTGGAACAGATGGTGTTGCTTGACATTAGGGGCATGCTACAGTCCATGGGCAAAGACATAGCGTTGTTCCTTCTTCCGGACATCGACGAGACCTATGACACTACTGGAGGCGAGGCCAGAGAAGTCACCGAGGAGTCATCCATCGAGGTTGACGCGAACGATGCTGCTTTAGCGTCCTCACTAAACCCTGAGCAAAGGCTTGCATACGACGAGATACTGGCAGCAGTCGATGCTGGTGATGGGGGTGTATTCTTTGTCGATGGCCCAGGAGGCACCGGGAAGACCTTCCTATACAAGGCACTACTCACAAAGGTTCGAGGCGAGGGCAAGATCGCGGTGGCTACGGCGACGTCAGGCGTCGCGGCTTCCATCATGCCTGGAGGAAGGACAGCCCACTCGAGGTTCAAGATCCTACTCAGCATTGAAGATGGGGGGTCGTGCAGCTTCACCAAGCAAAGTGGAACAGCCAAGCTCCTGCACATGGCTTCACTCATCCTATGGGACGAGGCCACCATGACGAAGCGGCAAGCGGTTGAGGCACTGGACAATAGCATGCGGGACATCATGGGACGACGGGACCGACCATTCGGGGGAAAGACTGTCGTGTTCGGTGGGGACTTTAGGCAGGTGCTTCCGGTCGTCAGGAAGGGGTCACGAGGTCAGATAATCGATGCGACCTTGCGGAGTTCGTACCTATGGAAGGGCATGCGCCAACTAAGGCTCGTCACCAACATGAGAGCGCATAACGACCCGTGGTTTGCAGATTACTTGCTAAGGGTAGGCAACGGCACCGAGGAAACCGATGAGGAAGGCAACATAAGGCTCCCTGAAGATATTTGTGTGCAGCCAACAGAGGACGGCGTTGACCTAGAGAAGCTAATCGACCATGTATTTCCTGCTCTAGACAACAACATGGCTGATCCAAATTACATGACATCTCGAGCGATCCTCTCCACCAAGAATGACAACGTTGATAAGATAAACACACGCATGATAGAGCGCTTCCAGGGCGAAGAGAAGATCTACCACAGTTTTGATATTGCAGAGGATGATCCACACGGCTACTATGCCCCAGAGTTCCTGAACAACCTGACTCCCAACGGGCTGCCTCCGCATGCGCTCAAACTGAAGTTAAATTGCCCCGTTATACTGTTGAGAAACATTGATCCAGCTAATGGGTTGTGTAACGGCACAAGGCTTGTGGTCCGGGGTTTCCAAAGGAACGCCATCGATGCAGAAATCGTGCTAGGACAACATGCTGGTAGGAGGGTGTTCCTTCCTCGGATACCTCTCTGCCCATCCGATGACGATATATTCCCTTTCAAGTTAAAGAGGAAGCAGTTCCCTATTAGGCTCAGTTTTGCCATGACAATCAACAAGGCGCAAGGGCAGACCATCCCGATTGTCGGAGTGTACCT